>NC_083760.1:78889308-79136808 GCF_963514075.1 Conger conger | reverse complement strand
GTGCTCCCGGAGACGGCAGCTTACCTTCAGATTGGAGGCCAGGCTGATTATTGACAGGTGGCGAAGTTTGTTCTTCTGTGCAGGGGTTAACTCTGGGAGAGATGCAGCTCTCTCTGGGGGTACAAAGACAGAGTGAGAGAGAGAAGAGGTGAGAGAGTGTGCGCGTTATTGGAAGTGGCAAAGGCAACGCTGCATAAGCAATGAAGGCTGATATGTAAAAACTTTAAAGTTTGTTGAGTTGCATCACCTTTGTAATCGCAGTAGGTTCCGTAGGCGAAGAGATTGAGCAGCTGGTACACTGGGGCATGCGGACCAGCCTCCAGCTAAGAGGGGAAAAACAAGATGGATTCACCTCGGTGTGTAGACGCACCTGGCGCACGCACAGGCACACAAGCAAACACAGCATAAAGATCCATCATGTCAGTTTTGTATTCTCCTTTTATTCAATTATTAACTACCATTTAAAAAAAATAAAAAAATAAAAAAATAAAAAATTAAAGGGTAACATAAATATTAAACATGTTTGCTCACGACTTAAATCAGGGTAGGATGAGCCCCATGGTCTTAACATCAGTAGTTCTGAGTCTGAGGATGATGTCATTTGCTGAATGACAGAGATTTGGTGCTCTCCTCTGATTGGCTCATAGATGAGTCCATCAGAATAATGCATGCAATGAAGTGACAGTGCCCACCCTCTCCTTGTGTGGACAATGATGCAAGAGAATTCAGACACTATTCAGGGCACAGTATAATTGTCCATTCCAAAATGGGAAGACAGGGGAAAGGATAAATCAGGAAATGTTCTGGATGTGACCTTTTTAAAAACCCTGCACAAACAAAGTAATCATGGTTAAGTAGTTATACATGAAGAAATAAAGGAAACTAATGCTATTTTAAGCCTACATTACTCAGTTGAGATTTTAATAGAGTTCTTTCCGGAAAACGAAAAGAACGAAGAAATTAATGAATTAATATTTTACTACAACGTTAATAATATTGCTGTAAACACACATCGTTATCTTGCAGCTTAATGAGCCCTTCAACTGCAAATAAAAACATGATCGCACAGGTTTTTTTTGTTGTTGTTTTTTTTGTTTTTTTAAATGGTTTCAATGGAGGACATCTGTTTGACAGAGGACATCTGTGAACACACACTTTGTAGGACCCCTGGAGACTACGCAATGTAATCCTCATAAAACTCTGATTGCTCAGGGTCGATTGTTGTATATTTAAGTGGCCTGATTAAGCTGTAGCTCAATTTTCCATTTCCATACACAGATTTGCCACAGGCATAATTGGCCGTTAGCCCACATATAGTGTCTCTCTCTCTCTCTCTCTCTCACTGTCTGTCTGTCTGTCTCACACACAGGACAGCCGGGTCTGGCTGGTAGAGGGTACCTCTCTGACGTTGGGAAGCTCCAGGATGTCGGAGAAGACGTAGAGGCCTGGGGTCTCCAGCATCGCACTGACTGCCTGTGCCAGCGCTGAGCCAGAGAGAGAGAGCAGCTGCTCGACCTCCATCTGCGGGAAGCGAGCGAAGACCTCGGTATCAAATCAGGACACTGTCAGCAGCTACCCCCATCTTACAGTAACTGACCACGGTAAAGATGGGTAAGGACAGTATCAGGGACATAATCACATGCATCAGTGCAATTTTAGTGCTGTATTAAGACAAGAGTATAAATTAAATAATACAAATTTACCAATATTAATTTAGTCATTCAAAAAAGAGGCAAGTTGTATAACCAGTTACAGTTTCTGGCACGAATACTACCTGTTTGGCACCGACTATTTTCACTATTTTCGATGTTTGTCGATAGGTACTGATAAATTATCCAGAGTCATGATACAGTAGCTAACAGTTTGTAGAAATGGAGCTTGAACTCGTTGACACACCAGTACTGATCCACATTTTCAATGACCCAAATCTTAGGAACGACCTGTTATTTCTGCAGACAAATTTTACATCTCTGCTCAACCCGGTTTCAATGACCCAGGTCTTTGCTACGAGGTGGTATTGCTGCAGGCAAATTTGAGGTCTCGGCACAACCCGGCCTCGACACTGTAAAGCTACCAAGCTAGCCAGGTGTACAGCTAACCAATATAGCTTGCGATTTCTAGACCATATGCGGATGTAAGAGTAGAGTAGTCAGAGTAGAGTAGTGTAAGTTCCGACAAATGGGTAGTTCCAAACACAGAGTCGTTTCTAAATTAAGTAGAGTTCATTCATGGCGAGACTGACATCTGTAAAGTCTTTCTAAGTTAGCTGGTGAAAGATGCATCGCAGTAGCTAGTACTCGGCGAGATACAGTTTGTCTTGGCTTCACCCGCTAGCTAGTTAGCCAAGTCAACTATTGGACCACTAGCTGGCTAACGTTAGCGTTAAGTGAGATTGTTCGTATGAATCATTTGTATGAACTGGTTCATGAAAGGTGGTTTATTCTCGAACATAAAACATTTGGTAAAATAACGAAGTTGAAAATGATGTTAGAGCGTTTTGTCTCCCTAGCTAACTTCGCGTTAAAATCCGCGGCACTACCGGCTTATCGCAGTCAGTAAACAGCGAGGCTACGGGGAAGCATTAGGCCTCAACTACTGTATGGTCATTTGCTTTTGCATTACGACATGGACAGGACGGAAAGACAACATGCAGTACTTAACTGCCTAGAACCATTCGCGTATTTGTAACGAATAAGAACATATAGACATTCATTACCTTCTTTTGTTGAATTCTGTTGTTCGTGTTCCCAGAATTAGCCTAGCCAGTTCCTAGCTATGCACGTTTTGTGACAACAATGCAACGCTACAGACCATTGGATGAAATGTAAAAGTAGGCGGGAGCTGGGTTGTGATTGACATAACAAGGTATTTGCACACGGCACAGTGCTCTCCCGCGATAGAAAAACAGCGTAGTGTTGTGCTGACTGATTTAAAACTTAACCGAGTAGTCCATAAGTACAATTATATATTATATATAATAAGTACATTATATATTGTTCAGTTTGTCCTTTATTTCACCAGTTTGTCCTAGTGGTTCTAAGAATCCATTTTTCGAGTAAGACCTGAAAATTTTTATAATATAGCCTAATTATCACATTGCAGCAGTATGTAAAATACATGAAAATGTGTAATTATGCAATCCTCAGTGCCCTCAAGGTACTGCAAAGCAACTTGTAGTTTATTTAGCCTCACCTTTTCTTCTTCTTCTTCTTATATATAATAAGAAGGTTGTGTAATCAGTTTATGGTTAGGTGGTATCGATAACACTTATGAGTGAAAGCCTGTATTTTGGATTAATGTAGTAATGTAATCTAAAATGCACATGCTGTAGAGCCTGCCTTCAATTTGTCATGAAAATTATTTTTTTTCATACTCTTACACTCTTGTAGATTCAAATTATAAGTTTGATAAATTAATGTTAAGATTAAAGGTACAATAGCTAAGATTTTTGTGCTATAACATTGTTACAAGACCATTGTAAATCCCTTCCTATCATTGAAAACGCTCACTGACATGTTGACTCGCCCTCTGACTGTGTTTATAGTCCTTAAATTCGGGTTTCAAAATATGCAGTTGACGGGCCAGCACTCTGTACCAAAACATTGTATAGCTGTACAAGAATTCAAGAACTCATCGGTTGAAAATTGGTTCTAATTGCCATAGCCAATGGTGTTCAGCGCGTTCACAGAGAAGGGGTGGGATAAACAGTGTTGTGGTTTGAGTGTGTTTGTTTCTGCAATTCTCCTCTTGACTGTTAGTCAAGTCCGAAATTACCTATTGTACCTTTAAGTGAAATATTTCACAAAGGTGTACCACAGTGTACATATGAAAGAGATTGCTATCCGGATGAAGTCTGGGGCGACATGGCTCAGGCAGTAAGAGCAGTCGTCTGGCAGTCAGAGGGTTGTCGGTTCAATCCCCCGCCCGGGCTGTGTCGAAGTGTCCCTGAGCAAGACACTGTTGGGAGACAGACGTATTTGTATATTGGACCACTTCACATATACATGGTAATGACCGCTATCAGTTTCAAGGTTCCCCCTCTGGGGATTTTCCTCTGGGCTCCAGGGGGGAGCGGGGCAAGGCCTCACAACCATTAAGGATTTGAATGGCCCAATCCAAAGTGCTCGGGATAGGTGCAATTCCTTACCTCCAAACCTCCAATCAGGTTACACTTAATTTGTAGACATATTTGATATATGCTAATGTAATTCTTTAAAACACCCCAAACATCATTGCTTTTCTGTACATTGTACTGGCTACGAATAAACTTTCCTGTTTTCTAATGACGAACATCAGATCTGCTTCTTCCTGTGACAACGGTCATCTTACTGGTTCCTGGTAAAACTTTGTTTTACTAACAACACCTAACCCCTAAATGCTCCTGACGAGCTGGTTGGTGCCTTGCATGGCAGCCAGTCGTTGTCAGTGTGTGAGTGTGTGTATGAATGGGTGAGTGAGAAGCATCAATTTTACAGCGCTTTGGATAAAGGCGCTATATAAATGCCAACCATTTACCATTTAACATTTAAGTCGTATGCGTGTTTTCTGCAGAATATGTAATGTAGCGTAGTGGTTAAGGTAAATGCCTGAGACACGTAAGGTCGGTGGTTCTAATCCCGGTGTAGCCACAATAAGATCCGCACAGCCGTTGGGCCCTTGAACAAGGCCCTTAACCCTGCATTGCTCCAGGGGAGGATTGTCTCCTGCTTAGTCTAATCAACTGTACGTCGCTCTGGATAAGAGCGTCTGCCAAATGCCAATAATGTAATGTAATTTCTGTGTAATTCATGTGCATACAAACTCCACATTAAGTTCGTCATTAAAGAACATTGGTTAGGTTTCACAGAATTTGTATCTGTAAAAATGGCCCATTGTATGTATTTTTTTAACCTAATCTCAGTTAGTCATTTGATTAATGCTAATTGATTGTATTTGTTCAAGGTGGATAGTGGAACAGGAGTTTGTTCTCTGATAGTTTGCTATCCTTATAATTATGAAAGATAATGCATTTCTTGGATTGCATCAAAGTCATTAGGATAGGTTTCTTTTAATCTAATGAATCCCAATTTGCTTTGTTATAGCCAATGATCATGACATCTATTCACAAAGAACAGCTACAGAAAAACAGTGGTTGAAACTGAATTGCCGGCAACTGACTGCAAACATGAAAACAGGGCCTTCATAATGTATTACTACTTTAATTGGTCTGTTCTCAGTGTCTCTCAGTGCTAGTTATCCGGATGCATTACAAACTGAATTATGAATTATGAATGTTGAATGTTGGAAAAAGCTGTAATGACAGAGCCATTTGGGACACCTCCAAGTGGCATTAAAACAATCAGATTTATTACTGTTGACAAATGTGCACTAGATTAAATTACAAATAACATTTTCAAATTTTTCCTGAATCCTTCTAGAAGATTCAGTGTTCACCGTGTTACATCCAAGTGTCACGCTCGCAGCCAGAAACCCAAATGCAGACTACAGTATTACAAAAACGTTGTCTTTATTCAGTCCGAGGGTAAAAGCCAGGTAATCCAATATACGCAGTGCCAAATCGAGAAGCAAAAGGGAAGTCAAAAAACAATCCACAGGTTGAAATCCAGGAGATCGGAAAGGCACAGAGGAGTAGGCACAGGGAGAGTCGTAAACGAAGCAAGGAACAAAAACCAAAAAGCACAGGCAACCAAAACAGAAGGGAATAAGCAAACTTGAAGTCAGGCAAAAGGGCGTCTCAGGAATCAAAAAAATAACTGGCTTACAAACGATCAGCACTGAAATTATGATCAACGTTCTGACAGAGGTGAAGACTGAGACTGGGGTTAAAATACGCAGAGGAGTGAGACGAACTAGGCAGGGCACGGGTGTGAGGGCGAGACGGAGAAGGAATTGTGGGAAACCGGAAAATTCTGAAAACACCGAATAGTGTATCACGCAGACAGGGTAGTGACTTCGGCTCAGAACTACATAGACACAGACATTGCAGGGGAAGACAAGTGCAATGAACAATGAATTGTTAACCAGGCATGAATATGAAAAAGAATAAAGTTACAAAAACACAGAATAAACAAACAGACAGAACACAGGATATTACACCAAGGGCAGCCCAATTAAATGAAGCACACCATTGCTTGGGATCCATGGCACCAATTTACAATTTACGTTGCTGCAGTGGAGGTACAGCAGAAGAAACTGCAAAAACCTGATGCAGCTTGCTTAATATACCATTGTATTTATATAAAACTGAATTTACTTCTGGGGATTTTTTGCCAGGGTCAATAGCTCTAAGGTAGGGTCATTATTTATATTAAAATACTGGTCTATGAACAAAAATCTTGCATTATTCCAGAAGTCAGTTCTGAAAAGGACACATTTAATGACAGATATGAATTATTTCTAGTTAATTTGATACATTGCTCTGTGAACCTTTGGAATAAGTTTCAAGGTCATACAAGGTACTATGCATTCACTCTTCATATTAGCTTACCTAAAGATGGAAACAAATAACTGGATTGTTAATTTAAAATGTTAATTTTAGATTAAATCCAGATTATTATTTATCTGCAGATTATCACATTTACTCATTTTCTCTCTGATTTTGAAATGAAGTCTCCTGTGTCAATCTAGCATTTTGTCACCATACGAAAAATACTTTTACTATCTCCATGTATCAAATCAATCTCTCATCACAGGTTGCATGACTTCAATGTGTATCAAATCTTTAACATTGGCCATTATCATCCTTCATGTTTACTGTTGAGCATGTTTATTCATAGACTCATGGTAAAATCCAATCAGTTGATATCTAGGGCCTCCGTCTCGCAGATCCATCTGTAGATGAAATTGCACGGCACATCAAACCACGATCGGAAATGTGCGTTTACGACTGCACAATCCTCACCATGGATACCACCGGAAAGGTGGTTATCAGGCTCCGACAGATCCCAGTATCTGGGGGGGAGGGAATGTTGTTATTTTATGAGAGGGTGGATATTACATTGCTCTGTTTATGGTTCTTTATTGTGTGGCCCAGTTTATGCAGTGTTATGTTAGTTATATGCCTATATTGCTCTTTTCTGCTTTGTATTTACTTGTTTTTCCTTTTAGTTGTTAGATATGTACTGGACAGGTTTTGTAAATATGAAGACGTACAAAGGTCCATGCCTCAACTGCAATTGAAAAATCACAGAGATTCATTATGAAGTCCATACCAGTGACTGGTATTGAACAGAACCAGCTATCACACCGCACACCTACGTGGCATTGAGTGTTGTGTTGTCCACCCATTTCCACACGCCCTCCGTCTCTCTGTCCCTCAGGCCAATCCAGAAGTGGTAGTCAAAACCGCCCTGCCTCCTTGCCTCTTTTTCCACAAATTCCTGCAGGAAAACAGCCGCAGTTACAGCGAGCCTACGCTTCGCTCCCACCAAGGACAAGGTCAAAGTCTTCTGATTTCCTGGCATGTGATGAATGTTCGTAGAGGGTGCAGTTGAAGATGGAGTATCCATAACTAGCACAGCAATGCTGGCAGCAGTGGAACCGCCTGTTACCAGCTCAGCTACAATGTTGTACCGTACATGTTATGATACACTAACCACAGGGTTAGCTTGGTAATAAAAGTTCTGTCTCCCTTCCGTTGATGCCTGCACATCATTTGAAATTTCATAAACCCTCCTATTATGTCTGGCCTCAATTTGACCCCATTCAGTGTTTGATATCTCTTAAAAACCAGTAAAAAAAAAATCTTTTATCTGATTTTTTTTTTTACTGTATAAAATGTCATATTTTTGTCAGTATCAGTGAACTATACAACCATTTTTATTTTCATCTCAGATTAATTTGTAGATGATTCTGGCGGCGCTTTTCCAATACAGGTGCCAAACTTTCACTTCCTGTACCTCTAAAATGAGGTACAGGAAGTGAAAATGAGACTCTAAAATGAGATTTTACATATTTATGGACAAAAGGCTAGTCATTTGGGAGACAATAAGAAGGCGACACTAAGTGTTAAAACTTTTAATTAACAATCATTTTGCGAATAAAACAGCTTGGGTCATTCTAAACATAAAAGCGGTCCATAAACTCACAATAGTTTATGAGAGTTAAGAGGCCTGCAGTACAGTTACAATCTAAAGGAGCGCTGGAAACTCCTCTTACTGTATATGCTGAACATACGGTCAGTACAAAGGCGAAAGCCTTGGTGGAACGTGGGAGACTCACGTGCTGCTTGTGGCTGTGCAGGACGGTAAGATGGCTGCCCATGGCCTCGCAACTTTTTTGGCTTTCCTCCCAGTCCAGCTTGTCTGAGCTGAAATAGTAGCACCTGCCTTCTGACTGCAGCCAGGAGTGCGGACACGGCAGGCACCGTCTCACTGTATGGCCAGACATGAGGAGGAGGAGGACCGCAGGAGTAGGGGAGAGAGAGAGAGAGAGAGAGAGAGAGATGATTCATCGTTAAACACTTTGTCTTTGCTTCACTTTGTTATTTGGTTTATGAATGGAAAAGCAACCGACACAGTCATCATGAAACGGTGGGAGGAGGTGACGCCCGTTCACCTGTGCCCCCGGGATGTGTGCAGTTCATCGCCAGGTCAGTGTAGTCCCGGCAGAGCTGGGAGTAGCGGCTGGGCAGAGTGGTGTACGTCTGAACCGTGGCCTTGGTTTCGCCCACTACAACCTGTGAGCCTGTGCCGCTGCTGGAGCCGTTATATACTGGGGGAGAGAGAGAAAGAGAGAGACGGAGGGACAGAGAGAGAGAGAGAGAGAGTGAGAGAGAGAGGCAGAGAGAGAGAGTGAGAGAGAGAGAGAGAGAGGGAGGGACAGAGAGAGAGAGCGAGGCAGAGAGAGTGAGAGAGATGTTTTTCACCTTCTGATGCTGTTAAAGCCACTATGTATTTTAGATCTTTTTGAATACAAGTTCTCTTGCCATGCAAATAAAGTTTAGAAAATTGTATGTGCAATACACGCATAGATATAAGGGAAATGTGAGAAGGAGGAGATATATTATATATAATTATATAATAATATATACAATTCCCCACTAACACAATTTATTACATGCGCGGGGAATCATAAAATGTGAATGTTTTGTGTATGCTCTCTTGGTTTATTGTGAATGAATGAGGGTACAGGTTGGCTTTATATGTTCACATGCCATAAAAACTCCTGCCATTCTAATAGAATAGCCCGTTAGCTGTTCCCTGATCTGCTGGAACATTTGACAAAATCCCGTCATTCTTTTGCCAGTTGGCGGGCGTCGCAGGCAGACTGACTGACCTAGCTGAACACCTTGATCCTCCCGTCCTGGGAGCGCCGGCTTTGCACTAATTCCACGCCAGCGTTTGTCGGCGTAGCGCAGCTGTGCTCCCGGCAGTACGGAGCTGGTGTGAAGAGGAGCTGTGAGAGAGTGGAGCTGCCCCTTGCTTTGTGATGCCTGACGGCCATGGATCACACGGGTCAGGCGGTGTAGCCCGGCCAATTATTTGGCTCAGGAGGAACATCCTGTTTGGTTTATTGCTCGCGCTGCGATATAAATACAGCTCTCACTCTGTCGCAGATTCGCTTCCATTGTGTCCGTAAACGAGACGACTATTTTGCGTATTTCATGTATTACATATTTTTCTGCATTTTTCCTGTCCGGTGGGGATAGAGAATACACGGAGCGGCAATTTTATGGCTACTCAAAATAATCTTATGACTCAGTGGGGATTTGTGGGATATCACAATGGCTTGGGACAGGGGCTTAAAACTCCACGCATGCCAATACTGAGAAAGAGAGGGTCTATGAGCCAGAGGAGCCATCACAGACACTTATCCTGTAATGTCCCAACCTTTCTGCTGTGACTTGGGGTGTATCATTTTAATTGTATTGCTGGAGAAAAGCATCTTCTTCAGATGTTATGAGGTCCTCGAAGCTAGATGCAAATATTGCTTGTTTACTAGGCACTATATATAAAAAAATATATTAAAAAATCTACCCTGAAACAGATTCAATACGAAAAACTCAGAGCTGGGGTTAATAAAACAGCTTTCGCAAGAGGTAAAGAGAGAACATATTTCACAATCATGAAATTGTTGGCATTGCACAACCAATTTTACTCCTACCCCTTAATCCATGCCAGAGAGAGCGATAGAGAGAGAGAGAGAGAGAGAGAGAGAGAGAGCCAGGCAGACCGATAGACAGTGTGTGCTTGCAGAGAACAGACACATGAATACACTTTTGGTTGCCAAATAATCAAATTATTTATGCTGTTAGACTCCATGATCTAATAATATGTCAAATGAGATATCGTTTGAAGATTATTTCAGAGAGCATCTCACATTCTTTCAGTTATTGATCTGTTTTGTGGACAATCACTCAAACAAGATACATACATGTACGATTTTTTTTTTAATCTGATGGCGCCGCAAGCCATTGTCAATGACTTACAGAGAACGCCAAGAGCAATGTTGGCGCTGATGGAAACCAGCAGGGCAACGATGAGAAGGACAGTCTGTCTCCTCCTGCAGGTCGCCCCCTGGACATCTGAGGGGTCACATCCAGTCACATCCTGCACCAGCCTCACATACAGTGCAGTCCATATGCATTCAGACAGTGACACAATTTCAGTTCCTTTGGCTCTGCACTGATTAGTCAGGTGTGTTCAGCTGCTTCCTTGGTGTCCAGTTTTATTTCTGGGCTTTAGCTTGCCTTTGCTTGCCTCTGGTGTTACTAGTGTTTGTAACTAAAGGCCAGAGTTGTGCCAATGAAAGTCAAGGAAGGCTGAGATATAAGGAAAAACTGTCAAAAACATTGGCCAAACAATTGGCTTACCAAAATAGACTGTTTGGAGCATCGTTAAATGGTAAATGGTTGGCATTTATATAGCGCCTTTATCCAAAGCGCTGTACAATTGATGCTTCTCATTCACCCATTCATACACACACTCACACACCAACGGCGATTGGCTGCCATGCAAGGCGCCGACCAGCTCATCAGGAGCATTTGGGGGTTAGGTGTCTTGCTCAGGGACACCTCGACACAGCCCGGGCGGGGGATCGAACCGGCAACCCTCCGACTGCCAGACGACTGCTCTTACTGCCTGAGCCATGTCGCCCCTATATAAATCATACAATATGGATGTAAATAACCTCAGATTAATGCTGTATTAATGTGTCGACACTATTTAGCCTCATTTTCATTATTTCATTGAAAAATCTGGAGTACAGTACAAACACAAATGTGCTGGAGTACAGAGCCACAACAACAGAAATGTGTTTCTCTATCAAAATAACTATACGCCCAAAAGGCAATCTGGTCCGATTGATCTACTGACTGAATAACACCCAGCTTGGCTGACTGTCAAACCTCACCTGCCAGTGCTGACGGGTATGTATGCTGAGAGACTGAAACTCTGAGAAACCAATTGATACGCTGACCAGCATTGTGCACTGCACTGGTGGCGACACAGGTCTTTAAGGTTACACCAGTTCTGATAACAAGAAAATGAAGTTTATATATCACTGCTTTTTTATCTTTCATGGTGATAAGATACCCAGGCCCAATTACTCATGCAGGTCACTGAGACTTGTACTGTGCTCACACTAACAAACCAATGTCCTCAGTAACTTTCTGCCTGCCTCTGTGTCTGACCTTCTCAGACTGACAGAGCAAGAGCAGTGATATAGTATGGCTTCACAATTGCAATTTTAATTGAATACACACATAGCCAAACACTTCAAATGCAGATCAATCAGATGACTTGGAACATTGTTGATGAAATTACCTTGTCTGTCGTCTGCTTTGCAGAGAATCGGTCTGTTTCCTTGGGAGGAGGTGTCCTCGGTGAACTCCTGTAGACTGGTGTAGTTCTCTGTATTCTCCATGGCCAAGGTGTTGATTTTGTACCACAGAAAACCTGAATACCCGTATGCTGCTGTTGGCTATACTTGTTTAATAGCTACCGCCAGTTTGAGCTAATTACTATTGCGCCAGGAAAAGATTTGCAGTGAAAACACCAAACATACCATGATATCTTATTGTTTAGGATTCTTCAAAATAGTTTTGTTCAGATACATGTATTATTTTAGATGTTTCTTTCATTTCTGCATTTTTCCTGCTATTTTTATATTCTTCTTGTCTTTCACTGGCAGTAGGCTACCCTGTCTTTCTTCAGCCCTGAGTTTCGAATCGCATTGCTCTCTCACTCTCTCCCTCTCTTTCTCTCTCTGCATGCGTGTCTGTGTGTGTGTGTGTTTGCGTTTGTTATATGCATATTCCTGCCCAGAGGGTTAGGGGGGAGGAGGGGATGTTCGGAGAGAGAGAGAGGGGGAGGGAGATGGGTGCCTGGAGAAAATGCCTGGAGAAAAAAACAGGCAGATCCCTACAAGGCAGGTCATTATAAGAGTGAACTGCTACCCGAATTGCCCCAAGAGAAATGAAGCAGGGAGGAACAGACAGAAAATGTCAACAAGAGAACCATGGAAACAGCAAAAATCCCACGCAAGTAATACCTCAGCCCCCCACCTGCACCCCAGTGCTAGCATTCCAGCCTCTATGACACAGTCCAGTGCGATCCCTCTCTGTCCTTTTCCTGTCACTTTGTTTATTCAGTACCATCGATGGTGAAATCTCACTGTGCAAATGCTGCCTCCGTCACACTGTTTCTCTCTCTCTCCCTCTCGCCCCCTCTCCCTCTCTCTCTCCCCCTCTCTCTCTTTCTCCCTCTCTCTCCCTCCCTCTCTCTCATGACTCATGGCAGTTTCTATCCCCAAATTCAGTTTATGAAAGTCTTTAGGGGCAGAGGACACCTAATTCATTCAGACATTTTGGGTATGCGCACAAGAAATATATTACATTTTAGCAGATTATGTTTCTTGAAGGTATGACAGTGATGCTGGTTCAGCTCCTTCTTTATCGAGAAACGTTAAACTCCACCTTTAAAGAGGGCAAACAGGATTATTCCACCTTGTGGCCTGGCAGCTGTGGAGTAGGAAATGTATTCAGTGCTAATGGTATACATATGCATCCTTGCAGCAGGAATATGGAAGTGATACTTATTTTGCTAATGCATCTCCAGGTTTACTGCTTGGATTAACCATGCTAAATTATAACAGTCTTAGATGTTTTGACAAAATGCATTTCTCAAAATACAAATTAGAATTCAACATTATCCCCCCTGGTATATTCCAAAAATATATAAACTGCACAATGAAACTCAGGCAGGAAAGATAAATCTATTTAAATAGCAGAGGCACAGCCATAACATCTGTTACATTCTGGTAGCTCCTCTGCTTCCATTTGTACTACATTTATGTACTTTAAAGCTTCACTTGTCAGTCTCATATTTTTATGACTCTAATACCCGGGCCTGGTTGCTCTAATGTAAGTTCTCACCTTCCAGGGATATACTTTGCTAATTTACCAGTGGCCCGTTACTTATTCTGCTGAATTATGCGCTGGCTAAAAATAGCTTAAACAACCAAATTGCTGGAAAGCAACCTCCTGTAACTACTCTTTTTATAATGAAGTATACTTATTAGGGTGAATAAGTGACGTGTTATTAGCCACATAACTATTCTAACTTGTTTTCAGCTGAAATGGTGAGTTTCTGTTTATATTTGCACCCGGAACCCTGAGCAGGATTTAGCAGGTTGGATAATGGATGGATGAATGGACAGACGGCTATATTGCATTTTGCCATTTTGAAAAAATTTTTTCAGGTGAAATAGTGAGTTTCTGGCTGGTCAATACCTGTGAAGTAATTGGTTTAGAAAATGGATGTTTGTATTTGTTGACAATCGCTGCGATAGTGTGAGGATGAACTATTGTGCCAAAACTTTATTTTAAACTTCAGGCATTTCTTCACTCCTGTGTCATATTGTTTGTGATCAGTGATAAGAAAGCATGTATAAAAAAAAAATAAAAAAAAAAGTTCCAGATCAAAACCTTCCAGAATGTGTTCCAAAATTTCATAATTTAGAACATTTTATTCACTTACTCATTGTGTCCAGAATTTGCCTACAAATCCACTGATTCACTCAAGGTCTGGCATTAATGTTCTCTCCAACACTGATTATGGGAATACAAAGTAAAGACTTCCCCAGCACTGGGGAAAGCACACAAAGTCTACAGATAGATTATGCAGATAGGAGTCATGCTTCCTTTAAAACCACTCGGGTTAGAATGTCTGTACTTTCTGAAGGATAACTGTCCCAGGGCCAAATGCAACCCTGACTTTAGAAAAACGTTTTTTCAGATTGATGAAGGACCTTACGGACACGTGTTAATTGGAGTGAGCTTAACAGGCCCGAAATTACAATCTTCTTTTTTTTTGTTCTTTTGTTTGTTTTCTGTTTAACTGTGCTATCTCTCCAGCTGCAATGGTAAAAAAACTTCAGCTGTGCAAATAATATTTTGACAAGATTTTGTACCGACCCCTGCCGCTCCACAAGCAAGGAACAGACAGAGATTGGTTTAGATGCAAAAAGTGGTACGAGACAGAGCGTTGTTACTCTTTTCACTCGTCACAAACATTGGCAATACAGTACTCCTGGGATTTTTGCTGGCTCTAGTGTATGGTTGAGTCAGGTCCCCTATGTACTAGACTCTCTGAAAAAATATACCCTTTGATTCCATAGAAGAATCCTATCTAGTTCAAGGGTACTTCGTTGTGTAAAATGGTTCTTTGTCCGGGAGCTTTCACATTTTACACCTATGATAAAGGGTAAAGAACTGAACCATAAAGAACTGAAAGGGTTCCTCTGTGGAAACAAGAAATGGCCCTATTTTTCCGAGTGCATTGCAGTGAATGTTGGCGGGGGATTATTTACTGCAAGACAGCAATCTAGCAAAAGCCATAAATCAAAATCACCCACTGAGCAGGGTACTTTGTAGACGGTTTCTAGACAATGAGTATTTATTCGGTTTGAGAAGTTCACAAAAAGAACAGCTTAAGAATAACATATATTATAACACATTTATTTACATACATCACCAACTTTATGTAATGTTGACAACTTGGCTATTTTCATTAAAACTGGAACAAAATTCACATTATCAAAAATATCAATAGTTATTATATACATTGTAGGTGCTATGTTGACAGGAACACAGCCCTCCATCTTCCATTCCAATAGTCTCTCAGCTCCGATAGAAACCTTTTACTTGAGGACTGAAACAGAAAGAAAATGCAAAAGAGAGATTAAACTGTGAAAAAGATAAGGGAGAGTATTTTATGTTGCAACAGTTAGCCATCTGTCTCCTCTGCATAGTGTAAAGTTGTCAGCTATCCAAGATCTTGCAACAGAATGACATTCCCAGCGTACGATGAACAGGGTGAAAAAGAATCTATTACAAAAGCAGAAGGGAAAGAGAAGGGTGCAGATTAAGCCTGGTCACTTATGAAAAGGAAGTGGAGAAATTGATAAGGGATTAAGAGAGGCGTATAAAAAGATCAACTAGAATATGTTTATGGATGTGGATAGACGTGTCAGAACACAGCCACACTTCAGGATGTGGTCCTTGGGATTATCGCCGGAAGGTTCTGTATGATAAAGAAGAGTGAAAAGGAAAATTCTGGGAGAAGAATTTTCAGGGATAAAAAAAACCAAAATAACCTCTATAAGCCAAGACGAAGGGAATGTTTAAGGAGGAACGGGTTGCGGATCTGGGCAGAGAGATATTAGACGGCAAAAGAGGGAGATGTGAGGAAAGTCGGCAAAATGAAGAGAAAAGACCTCTGTGAGAAGCAGAGAAAGGATGAAAAGGCCGTGATAGAGAAATGTCGGGATTGAAGGAGACAAGCTGCCACAAAGGCAGGGGAGGCACTCACTGTTTGCAGCGGCAGTATTTGGTCTTGCGTCGTCTTCTCATGAACATCTTCTGCTGAAATACAAGAAAACAAACAGACGCACACACAGTCAGAGTTTATATCCATTACCAATTCAACATCAACACCGCCAGATTTACACCCATTACCAATCAGCATCAACACCACCTGATTTACACCCATTACCAATTAGCATCAACAGTGCCACTACAGTAATGTTTTCGACACAAAAAAACTTGTATATCCAATATTTTCTTCCATTTAACAACAAAGCATTCTGGTTATTTACTATACGGTAAAAATTCTTGGGGCTGCTTGTGCGATATAAACTAAATTAAACAGAACTTCTAGAGAATGCAAGATTCATAAATCCAAGTGATTCTGCTGTGACATATGTTGAAACAAGAGTTTCCATCATTTTCATGCAATTGCTCCACAGATTGGAGCACTGAAACAAAACATGTGCGTGCTAATTATGAAAATATATTTCCCATTTGATCACTGAGGGTGCTTGGAATATGAGGCATGTCTCTTTGGGTGAGAATTATGAATGATGCCTCCATTAGAGTGATATAGCTCCTTTTTATAAAAACGGGCAGGACAAATCTTGCAATCTGATTGGTCCGTAGCAGTGCTACAATTTCTATATACCACCTCTTCACGTTCTGATGCCTGTTTACAGTTCTATTTCATGTATCGCTCCGCGGCGAAGCAGCCGTTCCAGTCAAAATGGAAAAACTGTTAGATGCTAGCCGATGCACGTCAATCACTTACGACCAGAATCTGCGAGCAAGCGGACACACAGAGCTACACACTGTCTCCGCCTCCATGTCCTTCAGAAAATATCGGATGCGGGATAGATTTGTGTCCATAAGCAGCCAGCTTTAGGGTGAACGAAACTTGAGTAGACCTACGCAATGTGATCCCACTAATGTTGGACAAGTCACTGTCTGCTCAATGGAAACGTACAAGTAAATATAAAAAAGGCATAAGCTCTTGTCTGCTCACTCACGGTCAAGCAAACTCCTTACGGCGTTTGCGACGTGCTGAACAACGTCCCTTAGCTACGATTAAATTTGTATATACCATTCTTATTACCATCTATATTTATTGCTTAAATATCACTCATATGGACTCTAGGACATAGTACATTCATAAACACTACATAACAGCAACAACAGCAGGTGGGCCTTTACTCAGCGGTTTAGTTGCAATGACTTAGTTTCAGTGATTCTGACTCATGCTATTTGACTTGTGAATCAATCAAAAATATACGTATAACTCTTTTATATATATATATATATATATATGCTATTTCTCAGTACTGTGTCCTTATCTATTGTGTGTACACTTTTGTTTAGTGTTCAGGAGCACCATAATAATTTGGACATTATTGTCTTTTAGCCTAAATGATTTTAAATGTATGTAATGACTTCAGTGCAATATTGTATGTATTTCAGAAATGTCTCATAACCTCATTCATTTGTTAATTCGTTCATTTTCTAAAGGAATTCATTTCCATGTGACATATTACAGAAAATGAGAGCATTAGTGACCAATTAAGAAATGGGATGAGGATACGGGAAATGTCTTCTCCATGTTATCATGCATCAGTGTTTCTCACAAAATGTGGCTTAATAGGGAAAATCATCCCTAAAGACTGTCGAATAATTAAAGAAAGACGAGGCACACTCGTGGTTGGGGGGGGAAAAAGAGCAGGGTTCCCCCCCCCCCCCCCCCCCGGGACTGATTTTAAAGCGCGTTTACCTGTCTGTGCCTCCGGACGCAGAGGAAGACGAGGGCCAGGAGGAGGAAGAGCACCACGGCCGCCCCGCAGACGGACACCACCAGCCACGCGTCCACAGGGACCCTCTCTGCATCGGAGTCACACACACACACACACACACACACACACACACACACACACACACACACAGTCGCAGTCAGCGCCCGCCAGTCGCCACGCTCGCTGCTGAAGGACGCGGCTCACGCCGGGTCTTTGAGCGTTTGGCGGGGGGCTCGAGGCGGAGCGGGGTGAAACGAGAGCCGCGGTACGGCAGAAAGGGAAGCCAAAAAACTCCCCGCCGTTTTCCCCCGAGCGTTCTCCCCCGGGGTTCCCCGCTCCCAGGCTCTCTGTCTCACGCTCTCACACACTACCCGAACACATGTCACGCCAAATAAAATAGCCGCGGAAAATAGACACAGAAAACACCCTCCCGACCCCGCCACCCCACCCCGCCCTGCCTGGTCTCACTCAAGCCGGAGAACCGAAGCTGGCCCGCTCTGCGTTCCTCTCTCCCTGTCTACGCCCCTCTCTCCTCACCTGTTCCTCTCTCCCTGTCTACGCCCCCTCTCTCCTCACCCGTTCCTCTCTCCCTGTCTACGCCCCCTCTCTCCTCACCCGTTCCTCTCTCCCTGTCTACGCCCCCTCTCTCCTCACCCGTTCCTCTCTCCCTGTCTACGCCCCCTCTCTCCTCACCCGTTCCTCTCTCCCTGTCTACGCCCCTCTCTCCTCACCCGTTCCTCTCTCCCTGTCTACGCCCCTCTCTCCTCACCCGTTCCTCTCTCCCTGTCTATGCCCCCTCTCTCCTCACCCGTTCCTCTCTCCCTGTCTACGCCCTCTCTCTCCTCACCCGTTCCTCTCTCCCTGTCTACTCCCCCCTCTCCTCACCCGTTCCTCTCTCCCTGTCTACGCCCCTCTCTCCTCACCCGTTCCTCTCTCCCTGTCTACGCCCCTCTCTCCTCACCCGTTCCTCTCTCCCTGTCTACGCCCCTCTCCCCTCACCCGTTCCTCTCTCCCTGTCTACGCCCTCTCTCTCCTCACCCGTTCCTCTCTCCCTGTCTACTCCCCCCTCTCCTCACCCGTTCCTCTCTCCCTGTCTACGCCCCTCTCTCCTCACCCGTTCCTCTCTCCCTGTCTACGCCCCCTCTCTCCTCACCCGTTCCTCTCTCCCTGTCTACGCCCCTCTCTCCTCACCCGTTCCTCTCTCCCTGTCTACGCCCCTCTCCCCTCACCCGTTCCTCTCTCCCTGTCTACGCCCTCTCTCTCCTCACCCGTTCCTCTCTCCCTGTCTACGCCCTCTCTCTCCTCACCCGTTCCTCTCTCCCTGTCTACTCCCCCCTCTCCTCACCCGTTCCTCTCTCCCTGTCTACGCCCCTCTCTCCTCACCCGTTCTCAGGTTCAGTGTGGCGGTGGCCAGCACTTTGTCGTCCTTCAGCAGGTCACACTTCCAGATGCCCTTGTCCTTCTCGCTCACGCGTGGGATGCCCTGGAGGGGCCGGTGGGGGGAGGCGGGGAGCGGGGAGAGGCTGGATTGTCGAGGGACGCTCCACTTCAGTTCAAGGCCCCTGAGCAGCGAAGAGGGGCCCAGGGTGCAGGTGAGGTTGAGCCCCTGGCCCTCCAGGGCAGGGTTACCAGGAGAGGACACAACTGAGGGAGAGAGAGAGGGGGGGGGGAGAGAGAGAGGGAAGGGGAGACAGAGGGAGAGGGAGGGGGGGAGAGAGAGAGGGAGGGAAGGGGAGACAGAGGGAGAGGGAGAGGGGGGGAGAGAGAGGGAGGGAAGGGGAGACAGAGGGAGAGGGAGAGGGGGGGGAGAGAGAGAGAGGGAGGGAAGGGGAGACAGAGGGAGAGGGAGGGGGGGAGAGAGAGCGGGAGGGAAGGGGAGACAGAGGGAGAGGGAGAGGGGGGGAGAGAGAGAGAGGGAGGGAAGGGGAGACAGAGGGAGAGAGAGGGGGGGAGAGAGAGAGGGAGGGAAGGGGAGACAGAGGGAGAGGGAGAGGGGGGGAGAGAGAGAGGGTGGGAAGGGGAGACAGAGAGAGAGGGAGAGGGGGGAGAGAGAGAGGGTGGGAAGGGGAGACAGATGGAGAGGGAGAGGGGGGGAGAGAGAGAGGGAGGGAAGGGGAGACAGAGGGAGAGGCAGCGGGGGGGAAGGGGGAGAGAGAGGGAGGGAAGGGGAGGGAGAGGCAGCAGGGGGGGAAGGTGGAGAGAGAGAGGGAAGGAAATAAAGTCATACAGAGGGAAGAAGGAAAAGGAATGGGGGAGATAACAATGAGAAAGAGTGATAAAAGGGGGATAAATTGATTGAGTGAGAGTGATGGTGGGGAATTAATGGTTGGTAGAAAGAAATGAGATGGAGTATAGAGAATGAGAGAGAGAATGAAGAGAATCAAAGGTAAGGGATAGGGGAAAGAAAAAGTGGAAAAGTGATAAAGGTTAATGACGCACAGGCAGACACACTCTCTGCAAGGAACTGCAGTGCATAAAACTTCCTAATGATTCATTCAAACGCAGCAGAATATTTTCTCATGAATTTGAATGAAACACCGGAGAGCGTATGACATAAAAGCATTCAGAGATGGAAAATAGATAACTTAATTTTAAATGTATGAAGTATTTCAGGGCATTAATATTGCATGTGGAAGGCACTGCTGCTGACTATGAATATACAAAATGCACAAGTCAAAGGCGGATGTTGCAGAGCTGTCAAATACAGCTGGGCATTCCCCATTCCACAAAAACATATGGGATCAAGCAAAACACGACCGAGCGTCAGTAGAGAGAGAGAAAGACAGATTCAAGCGGGGGACGGGGGGCGAAGAGTTCCCCCCCAAACTCACTTCTCAGGACCTCCACCCGCAGAGTCCGGCTCAGCGTCACGCCGCTGTTGAACTCCAGCGTGCAGGTGTAGAGGCCCCCTCCCTCCTCCACCTTCCTGCTGATGGAGAGGTTGGTGCGGTCGGCGTCCGTCTCCAGGGCCGTGCCGTTCAGCCTCTGCCCGCTCGGGGTCACCCAGCGCAGCCGGGGCCCCAGCGAGAGGTCCAGGAGCTTCTGAGGGCCCTCCGGGGCCGCGTCCCACGGGAACGGGGCGAAGCTCCAGTGGCCCGCTTTCAGCCCAACGCTCCCGAGAGTGGAGGAGTCAAACCTCGTGTGCAGGGAGCAGGGGAGGAGCAGGGAAGGCGAGGAGGAGCTCAAGGAGGTGTAGAGGGGCTGAGGTGGAGAGGGAGAGATGTCTGGAGACAGCAAGCGAGAGAGAGAGAGAGAGAGAGAGAGAGAGAGAAAGAGAGAGAGAGAGACCGTTATTTTGTGAGTAACAAAGGACACCAAAAATCGAAATAAAGAAAGATCTATTATAGTTCATTACTAATTGTATATGATGTAGATTACATTACATTACATTACATGGCATTTAGCAGACGCTCTTATCCAGAGCGACGTACAACAAAGTGCAAATCAAACACAAGAACAAGTGCAAAGAGGACCTGAGAGGACCTGAGACAGAGACCTGAGAGGACAGTACAGAGTCCTAGTGTAAACATACAGATAATCAGAACCCTTGAAGAGTACAATCAACTTTCAAACTAGCGTACCAGTTAGCTAGAATACAACAATACAACAGCCAATAAAAAACAACAATACCTATACAAGTAACAATATCTATACAATCTATACATAAGTGCCATTACAGTCTGAGGCTAATCATGGTGGTGAGTTGGGGAGGGAAAGGTGTAGCCTGAAGAGATGGGTCTTCAGTCTGCGCTTGAAGGAGGTCAGAGACTCTGCCGTTCTGACATCCACCGGGAGGTCATTCCACCACCGTGGGACCAGGACAGACAGCAGCCGTGAGCGTGAAGTGCAGGTGTGGTGAGGGGGAGGCGCCAGACGGCACGAAGTGGCAGAACGGAGGGGTCTTGCTGGTGTATAGGTCTTGATAAGTGAATATATACAGGGGCTGATAACTGCCTGGTATGCGAGCACCAAAGTTTTAAATTTGATGCGAGCCATAACAGGCAGCCAGTGGAGGTTGCGGAGCAGGGGGGTGACATGTGAATGTCTGGGAACATTGAATACCAGACGGGCTGCAGCATTCTGGATCAGTTGTAGGGGTCTGATGGCAGATGCTGGAAGGCCAGCCAAATCCTTTTCTATCCAATTGCATTGTAGAATGCAAAGTATTTCTTCTGTATGTTTATTGTAGTTCAATCTGTTATTGCCTATTTGTTTATGTTTGTGTTTATGTTGTCAGTGTATGCTTTGGCATTGTAAGTGTACCCTTTCTATGCCAATAAAGCTTATTTGAATTGAATTGAATTAAGAGAAAGGGAGGCCTTTGATTCCCCCTTATTTTAACAGATAAATGAGACAATTTATCAAACATAGAAATGTGAAAAATGCCCCAATGGAATCAGAAGTAACACAGTGGGATACATTTTGAAAAACATTTTCACTTTGTCATTATGGGTTATTGAATGTCGATTGATGGGCAAAAAGGCAATTTTATCAATTTAAAATGGATAAATCTACAACACAGAAAAGAGAGTAAAACGTGAAGGGGTTGGATTACTTTCTGAAGCCACTGTAAATAAAACAAAATGAGAGATAGAGAGAGAGAGAGAGAGATGGAGAGAGGGCGGAAAGGAGAGGGGGAGAGAAAGAGAGGGAGAGAAAGAGAGGGAGATGGAGAGAGAGGGAGGGAGTTGGAGAGAAAGACAGATAGACAGAGAGAAAGAGAAGGCGGGATGAGGAGATGGGGAGAGAGATAGAGACGGAGATCCAGATGTGTGCTCACCTACTACAGTGGCGAACAGAGTGGCCGTGGCCTTGCTAGTACCGTAGGTGACTATGCAGGTCCACTTCCCGTGATCTCGCGCTGAGACATTGAGCACTGTCAGAGTGTGCTCCCCGAGGCGGAATCTGGAGCCCTCGGCCTTTTGGTCCTGGGGGTCACTCCAGCTTATTATTGTTGAAACGTCACTTTTTGGTACCGTGCAGCTCAGAGAGAGATCCTGCGTGGCCAGGACAGTGGCAGAAACGGCACTGACTAATGAGAGAGAGAGAGGGAGGGAGAAGAGAGGGAGAGAGGGAGGGAGGGGGAGAGAGGGAGGGAGAGAGAGAGGGAGGGGATGAGTGGTGGGAGAACAGACTAGTATGCCTTCAAGCTGCAGGATAAACTCACCGTGAAATTGGAGCAAAAAGTTATTTTCCAAGAAAACAATATTGAAATTGAACGTGCAGAATAGAGAATAGAGATTTTTTTTCTTACAGTTTCTCACATGACTGTACTGTTTGCATTTCTCAGAGAAGTACCAGAAGAATCAGTATTTTAAAAAGCAGCGTGTACCCACATGCTGAAAGAAAAAGAATATACTTCAAAAAGGCAGTGAGGACAATAGTCCTACAAAATTGTGCAAAACCCCAGAGGTACCGAATGTTTGCGTATATATCATTAAATACATGTATTTTTCTTTCAACATTTCATAGTTATTCAACATTTACTTAATTAGTTAATTTGCAAGTTCATTTTCAATTTCACCTGTGGCGTTCTGTAGTTGAAAAGTTTGTTTCGATTTCTTGTGCAGCGCAGTGCAATACGTGACCACTAGGTGGAGACAAAGTGACACATGCAGCCCCACCCACACATATCCGCCCGCCCCCCCCAAAGAAAAAACCCTTAGCGCTCGTCTTTGCATCTCTGCCTCCAACAGTGATATGCCTCTGCTCAATAAAGTCCCTTCCTGTGTGATCTGTGCTCAACAGCAGCTGTGCTGCAGGTGTTCAAATGCTAACCGATGCTATTAGTGAATTAGCTACTTCATAGTTTATAGCTCCACAATCAAAGTTGTCACCCTGAGGTAGGATTGACTTCCTCAATAGAGTACAACACACTAAAAGGCATTAAAGAAAAATCCTTGTATGAGAGCTGTGTTTCTAATCTGCTGTGTGACTGGTAGGACTTCACATTTTGGTATTCAGCTGATTGTCCAGAGCAATATAAATTAAAAAAAAATTTTTATTAAAAGCTAAAAGTTTTTTATTGATACAGCTGGCTGTTTAACCGAAGCCGCTGAGGTCACGTGCCTCGCTCAAAGCTACAACTGCAGGGCCCCACCAAAGGTGAAAAGTCTAGGTCCGGAAAGTAAAATTCCTCCCCAGTATTTTCTTCAAATCACCTGGATTTGTTAATTGGCAACAATTCTACAGCCGGGAGGTAGAGCTAATTTGTGAAATCAGCCGGCTGAATTAATGATTGGAAGAAACGCATGGGAGGACTTTGACTTTCTGACCACTGGACTTTCCACCTCTGCGTCCCACCAAGGAGTCACACACGGATCATTTTCCGTCATAAAGCAGTGTATAATTGATGCGTTTTCTGTAATCACTCAACGGGGTATCAGCATCAGCGGCAGCTATTGTACGAAGCGCCGCTGTTTCCATTTACAAACACCAAACAATGTATTTCAAAACGGCGGTGGCAGGCAGTGCATACTGCATGTCTCATTACTCTCTGGTTCTCCTGACCCAAGGCAGAGTGCTCTCCTGGTCAGCCAAATAAGTGGATCAGCAACGTGGAGATTCACTGCCCAATCTTTACCTTACATTACATTACATTACATTACACGGCATTTAGCTGTTATCCGGAGCGACATACAACGTAGTTGCATTAAAACCTAATCAGAGTGTTGTCTACGAGCCGTTCTTACTCAGGGACACTTTGACACACCCAGGGCGGGATCGAACCTGCAACCCTCTGACAGCCAGACGACTGCTGAGCTAATGTCGCCCCAGCACATATCAAAATTACCAACAAACATTCACACGTCATGAAATGGCAACGCGGAGATTCACTGCGCAATATTCGCCACATTAAAACCTAATCAGTGTTGTCTACGAACAACCCGTTGTCGAGCCGTTCTTGACCTGTCACACTGATCTTTAATTCAATTACAGGAAGTGGCAAGGAGATTTTGTTGTTTAAAATATTTTTATATTTATATGTTGTATATATCCATACATTTTCTACACTATCGGAAAAAAGATACGAAAGGTGCTGAAAAGGGTAGCTTGTTGCTGGGGTGGTACCCTATAGGTACATAAAATTATACCTCTGGATTGATTGAAGCCATTGGATTGATAATTAATTTGTAAAATTTTTGTTTGTAAAAGGCACTTATTTATACCCAAAGGAACATTATTGTAGCTTGCAGGGTACCTGCTACCTGTGTTTATAGTCCTTAAATTCGGGTTTCAAAATATGCTGTTGACGGGCCGGCACGAAACATCTATAGCTGTACAATAATTGGTTGAAAATTGGTTATAATTGCCACAGCCAATGGCGTTTCAACTTCAGCGCATTCACAGAGATGGGGTGGGATAAACAGTGTTGTGGTTTGAGCGTATTTGTTGCTGCAATTCCTCTCTTGACCGTTAAAAGTCTTACCTATTGTACCTTTAAAGAACAAAATGTACCATTATTTCTGAGAGTATAGGTACCCTATGTATCCTGGCTATAGTCAGCCTAAATGTCTGTTTCTACTCCATTTCTACTCACTAACTGCTAACTCTAAACTAGTCTAGGTTTGCATTGGCTGTTGCACTTGTGTATGGTGTCTTATCATGGTGTCTTATCATTCTTACTTTTTAAGTAATTACTTTTTAAGCTGTCATTATTTATTGAAATGTCCCCTATATATTTTGAAGCTACTCTTGAAATGTCATTTGAAAATGTATCTCTGAAGGGACAACAATGCATCGGCCTATATTTAGTATTTTTTCTCCTACAATGCTGATTATCCCAATGTCACAGATTGATTGAAAGAAAGAAAGAGACAGTTACTCCAGTTGCAGAACTCAGTAGTTACCTTTGATCTGATACAGTTGGTACTCTTTTGATTCGTAGTTGCTTAGGTGACACTTGAAGACGGTGAAATCTTCAAGTTTCAGGTCCTTTAAGACGAGAGAGTAGCCGGAGAGTGACACTCTGCCAATCATCTCTGGGTCTATCAGAGAGACAGGGGCAGGTTCACACAGGTCACTTACACTCCTGATGAGCAGTTTGTTTAAGTACAGCGGTGAAGTGTAAAGCAGGGGACACAAACAACAACAGGTTGACATTCTGCGTGGCTGTTTTTAGTGTGCAACTTAACTAACTTCAGAAACTCAAATACTTTGCCAGAAAGTGAATGGCCTGTGGCTTTGTGACTCCATTATCAAGGGCATACACACATACAGACATTCATAAATGTTCGTAAACACACACACACACACACACACACACACACACATCCACAAATTCAGATACACACACAAACATCCACAGACACACACACACACACATCCACAAATACACCCACCCACACACACACACACACACACACACACACACACACGTACACACACACACACACACACACACTGTCATTGTCACGGGCTGGGCACTTAGCCGGCAAGGGCTCATTGGTATGCGCACAGATAACAGACGATCAAGGTAGGGCTGCAGTGTCCGCAGGGTTTTATGGCCCCCTTTCGATCAGCAGCCACATACAGATACACACACATACACACACGCACATGTACACACACACACACACAGTCACACACAGATACAAACACACACGCACACACTCACCTATTGATGGTACACTATTGGAGAGCATTGTAAGTAGAGCCCTGCGTCCAGGCTCTCTGGTCCAACGGACCTCCCTGCTCCGCTGTTCATTGGGCAGCATGACGGTGTCCCCCAACTGACCATATATCACCACCCTGGCCTCAGTCTCTGTCAGCAGGTGAAGAATGAATTACATCATCTAGGTCATTCACACCAACACTCACACACCAACGGCGATCGGCTGCCATGCAGGGCACCGACCAGCTCGTCAGGAGCATTTGGGGGTTAGTTGTCTTGCTCGGGGACACTTCGACACACCCAGGGCGGGATCGAACCTGCAACCCTCCGACAGCCAGACGACCGCCGAGCTAATGTCGCCCCAGCACATATCAAAATTACCAACAAACATTCACACGTCATGAAATGGCAACGCGGAGATTCACTGCGAAATATTCGCCACATTAAAACCTAATCAGAGTGTTGTCTACGAACAAGCCGTTGTCGAGCCGTTCTTGACCTGTCACACTGATCTTTAATTCAATTACAGGAAGTGGCAAGGAGATTTTGTTGTTTAAAATATTGATTTATGTGTTGTATATATCCATACATTTTATACACTCTTGGAAAAAAGGTGAAAGGTGCTGAAAAAGGTAGAAAAGCTCGTTGCTGGGGTGGTACCCTATAGGTACATAAAATTGTACCTCTTGCCATTGGATTGATAAATAATTTATTATATTTTTGTTTGCAATAGGAACTTATTTCTACTGAAAGGAACATCATTGTACCTTTCAGGGTATATTTGGGAAATGTATTCCTTAAAGAAAATAATTTACCATTATTTCTGAGAGTATAGGTAGTCTATATATCCTGGCTTCTACTCTCTAACTGTTAACTCTAAACTAGTCAGGTTTGCATTGCTGTGTCGAACCTGCAACCATCAAACTGCCAGACAACCATCTGACAGCACGTCAGGAAATGACGTCAGGAAATGACAGAGGAAGACATACTGTGATATAGATTTAAGGCATTTCCAAAATTACAGCACTGAACTTACGGGTTGAGAAGATGGTCGTAGTTATCCAAATGACAATTTTCATGGAACATAATTTCATTTTGCCTTGAAGCTGAAACAAACAAAAGAAATATAAACGAGTTGTCTAAGATCAAAACATTAATTATTTCAGCAAAAAAGTCATGAACTTTGGCAGTGCAAAGAAAGCATGTCTGGCTAATTCCAGTAAACTGTACTACGGTTAGAAAATATTCAAAATGTGAACGCTTTTCAGAACATCATCAATATAACATAAAAATCTGACAACAAATATATTATATTTACATCCTGAGGGGCAATCAAGCTGAATTTCAGCCTAGGCAGAAATTAAGCTATGTCAAGATGACCCTTTATATTTAAATTGACATTTAATTTCTTTGGCATGAAATTGGATTACTTTTCTAGGAGTCACCCTACCTTGAGAGCAATCGTCCTTATTTTTTTTTTATAAAAGCAGTGCACTGTTATACGTTTAATATAAAGTTTAAATACGCGGTAGCTTTGGTTAAAGTGTGCGTAATACATACATAAATTCAAGCCTTTCCTTCTGTAAAGTAAAACAAATACTGTGGTAAAACGATGTCAGGGAAAAGTCTGAAACTGAATATCCAGTCATGTTGCTTTTGTAAAGTAAAACAAAATATTGGGATGTCGCTTTCTCTGATATAGACTTATAGGATAAATGATAATTGAGATAGCAAAGTGCAGTTGAAAGGAATTAGACTACCGGAGGGATGGAGGGAGAGATGGAGGAGGGAGAGATGGTGGAGGGAGTGATGGTGGAGGGAGAGAAGGAGAGAGACGGCAGGATGTTTTGGCATGTAATTCTTGCCTAAGAGAGAGCGAGGGGCGTGTGGTGGGCTTTGATTGTGAAGCTGGAAGGGAAGACGGGCGGAGTTTGAGAGCGCACTTTGCGGTGGGCTCTGATTTGGTGAGGTGTAGATTGTTATCCCCCCTCTTCACCTCTTCACCCCCACACCCCTCACACCCCCCTCTTCCTTCTCTGTTCCACGAAAGGCGGATTTCTCCACGCTTCGACAAAGAAAAAAAAACACACCCACACTCACTTCGGTGCTACTGTAGATGTGCTGCACTGACGTGTGTACAGTCCCTCTGTGTGAGTCTGTATGTGTGTGTGTGTGTGTGTGTGTGTGTGTGCGTGTGAGTCTGTATGTGTGTGTGTGTGTGTGCGTGTGTGTGTGTGTATGTGTGCATGTGTGTGTGCGCATGTGTGTGCGTGTATGTGTGTGTGTGCGTGTGCATGTGCGTGTGTGTAGGTGTGTGTGCGTGTGCATGTGAGTGTGTGTTTGTGTGTGTCTGTCTGCATGCGTGTGTGTGTGTGTGTGTGTGTGCATGTACAGGGCAGTATGTGAGCTAAGGCCCCCTTTCAAACTGGACCATACATTTATGTATGAATCCGATACATTTATGTATGAATGTGTTACAACTCACACACGGCTCACACACAGCTCACACACAGCTCACACTCAGCTCACACACAGCTCACACACAGCTCACACTCAGCTCACACACAGCTCACACTCAGCTCACACACAGCTCACACACGGCTCACACACAGCTCACACTCAGCTCACACACAGCTCACACTCAGCTCACACACAGCTCACACACAGCTCACACTCAGCTCACACTCAGCTCACACACAGCTCACACTCAGCTCACACACAGCTCACACACAGCTCACACACGGCTCACACTCAGCTCACACACAGCTCACACTCAGCTCACACACAGCTCACACACAGCTCACACTCAGCTCACACACAGCTCACACTCAGCTCACACTCAGCTCACACACAGCTCACACTCAGCTCACACACAGCTCACACACAGCTCACACTCAGCTCACACACAGCTCACACTCAGCTCACACACAGCTCACACACAGCTCACACTCAGCTCACACTCAGCTCACACACAGCTCACACTCAGCTCACACACAGCTCACACTCAGCTCACACACAGCTCACACACAGCTCACACTCAGCTCACACACAGCTCACACACGGCTCACACTCAGCTCACACACAGCTCACAAATGTCAAAACATGATGGTGTGTGAGCAACCATACCTCAACACTGCTGCATGTTCCCTCTCTATGTTCCCTCTTTTTCGAGCTTCACTTTCTAGTTCTCTCTCTTTCTCTCTCTATCTTTTTTCTCTCACTCGCTCCCTCTCTCTCTCTCTCTCTCTCGAAGGTACCTCATTGTGGTTTCAGGGTATGTGCTTCTGCTTCTGAACTACAAAATGCCCTATTTCTCTGCGCCGCTTTCATATGGCAGCAATGTGTTTTTCAGTGGCTATCAAGAACCACAATATATGGCCTATGAAATAATTTTATGTTCCATGTTATGTCATGTTATAGCAATGGCTAAGATGGATCAGAACATCTGGGAAATTACCTTAGCGTACTGTACTGTATGCAACAAACGACCTGAGATAATTACTGTAGGCCTACAGTAGAGTTCTCACAAATACATAAATAAAGCAATATTAAAGTTTGAATATATTTAATAAATGTAATCAATATTTGGCCGGATTTTGACACTTAATGTTACAGTATTGTAGTGTATTATGTGCATGTAAATTAAGAATGTGTTCATTAATCTAAACTCTTCACCTTACATACTTCTGACCAGATGTTATTTTACCGTCTATTATTTTCTGTTCTCTCTTGATAGTTTCAGATTTCGTGAAAAAAAAAAGTCTACTCCATTTCCACCGCATCGAGCTATACAGAAGCACAGAAGTGTTGGTAAGATCATGAAGTGAGAGAAAGAGGAAGTATGTCTGTGTGTGTGTGTGTGTGTGAGAGAGCTGGAGCGAGAGTGAGAGAGTGTGTGACAGAGAGATGAAGCGATACAGAGAGCGAGAGATCACACCTGAGCAGCTAACCAACAGAAGCAGATGATTTGAGTTTGTGGTGAGAGGGGAGGTTAAACAGAAAACAGCGAAAGAAACAAAGCGGAATGAAGACTCTAGTACAGTGCTTCTGTATTCCTGTGCATTATAGCCACACCATCACTTATGCAGACACTCAACTAAAATATATTACAAGTAACACTGATTAAAATTTATTTGTGTATTTGTTTGTTTTTGTTCTGCTAAATCTTTTTTTTTCTCTCTCTCAAATAGTCAATTATTTGATAAGCTGAGAATGTATTAAAAGAGCTTTTGAGTTAGTATTTATGACTTTTCAGTGGTAATATAAAAAATACTTTCCCAAACTAAAATATGTCAGTCCTTTAAGTCAGTGGCTCTCAACCCCCGACCCACTGGACCATGGTAACCTGTCATAATCACCCCATGCGTATACACTCCAGTGCAGTTAAATGTCATTTTAAAAACAGCCGTTTTTTTAAAAGCTCAAATATTTACTGTACAAAATATGTATAAATGTAATAAAGTAAATTTCCATCCCCCAAAAAACATCTGAGTATGACATCTACAGAAAGTAAAAAGCCCACCCCCCTACCCCCCGCCAGCCCCCAGAGGCCCCTTTCTCGGCCCTGGACCCCCTCTTGAGAACCAGTGCTTTACTCAATCTGAATTTATAAGTTGTTTAATTGTTTATATAGTTGAAATTGTTGAAAGTAATACTGATTCAAATTATTTTTTGTATCCGTTTGTTTATATTCTGCTCATTCATCAATCATAATTTTTTTCCTCAAACAGTCAATTATTCGATAAATTGAGCATGTATGAAAAGAGCATAAAGCTTTAGAGTTAGCGTTTATGACTTTTCAGTGGTAATGAAAAAAATAGTTTCTTAAACTAGCTATGTCAGTCCAGTTAAATGTGCAGTTTTTTAAATCCTCTTATTTAAAAATATTCACTTAATCCTGAACTATGTAAATAATGTACTAAAGTAAATTTTCTCACCCATAAAAAACATATGAATATGACATCTACAGAAAGTAAAAAGTTGGTGGCTCACAGTTGAACTCAGCTTGAACACATCATGCTGTGTCCTGTGTTTATAAAGAAAATAGCCAAATCTGGCACAGCAACCTTGTGACCACACATTGACCATTTGGTGAATGTCATAGAGGACTCCTGAAACATCAGTTCAGAAGGTAATGTAATGATAATAAACTATTTAATATGTATGAAGGAACACATTCAGAAATATTACATGCGCATAAACTATTACAGAAAATCTTTACGGGGAAAGAGATCGACGATAGCTTTATATCCTGACCATAGACCTACAGATCATCTGAACTAACAGCTTAATTACAGTGATTTACAGTAATATATGTTTACAGTGATTGTATAATTAATTCTTTAAAATGGAAAAAAATGAATGTGTGCAATTTTGGTGATTTGTATTTTATCTGTAGACCAACAAAAAGGAAAACTGCACCTGTGCTATCAAGACTTGCAGCTGGTTTCTTAATACAATGGTATTTTTCCATTAAGATGGACACATCTGATATGAAAGGATGCACCTCCATATACAGTCCTGACTATGCTTCTGTAGGCCGGGAAGTGAACCAGAATTTAAACCCGAAGGCAAGGAAGGCGGTTCATTGTTTATTTTCTATTTTAATGTCAATAATTCCAAATGTATTTTGAAGTATTTATTTAACTCATGCCATAGAAAATTAAAATTATTGCATATTACATAATATTTTGAGAAATAGGACCGTAATGTTGCTAATGAGAGCAATAATAACATTCACGTAAACATTCCCTCAAAGCAGAATTAGAAGCATTGGCATCTTCATTATTGAGAGAACAACACTTTCAATTGCACAATCCTTTTGAACAGTCTCCCACCATACTTACAAGTAGAGTAGCTGCGTTTGCGTCAAAATGTCCCGCTGCAACCTTCCAACATTGAACGGATATTGCTACTCGCTCAATAAAATGAGCACTATTTAAACCATCTTGGTCCCTCCCCTTCGCATGATTGGACACTAGTCCAACCCTGTTCACTGATTGGCTATATACTTTTGGAGTCACTCTTTTTAGAACTTGTTTGGAGATGACCAGAACGAGTGATTGGCCAAAAAAGATGTGGAAAATTTTTGTTTTTCGATCAATTTTCGCTCTAGCCCTGAGAATTAGCTTTCGCTGGGACATGATATTCACAAACACCCTACTACGGTTATCATTCATATCATAATAAATATAAGTAGAAAAATATTTGACCACGTAGCAGGGTAGAGTTTAGTCCGGCTTATGACTAAAGAAATGTTTGACGAAAAAAATATTCTCCTAAGACCAAAACTTAAAATGTGGAGGCAGTACTGGACTTAACAAAAGTATAATGTGCTGTCAAACAGAAAATTATTTATAAGATTATTGTCTAATGTATTATTGAACGAGAAACGTATTCCTCCGTTAAACAACACAACGAATACCACAAAATCGGACAAACATTTTAGTAACTCATTTACGTAACTCATTTTCGTAATATCATGTCTATCTGGAATGGAAGAAAATATTCACGATAGCGGGTTAACCCCTCGTACATTATTTTTCAACAGCTATGTACTGCCATATATTTTTCATTTCAGAATAATTTCATGATCAACATTCCTAACCTTTTTACGGACCATAAACCGGCCAAAGATAAATAAATAAATAAATAAATAATTATACAGTAGCCCTCCTTATAGCACAAAACATTAATAATAAATACAATTTTTATCATAGCATTGTATCCAAAATAAGACCCATTAGTTTATGGTTGAACGCAACAGGTGGTCACAATTATGAGACGATTACACTGGCAGCGGCTTAATAAAGCATGTATAAACAGTGATTACAGAGCACATTATGGACTAATTGAAACTCATTTAATAAGTTAATGTACTGTAGATGCTGTGTGGAAAAAAAAGATCACGTTTCTATGAATAAACCATTTATTTATATAAAAAGTGATTGTTTATGTCAGAACCTCCAGACACTGTTAACGGCTCCGCACATTCAATGAGAGGTCACAATTATAAGCAATAAGTTGTAAGCAATACTTTGCATAAGATTAAGTTTTATTTTTGAACCCATGTATCAAACCAATTTTTGATTTATTATAGCTAACTGGGTAACACTTTACAATAAGGTTCCATAAATTGGCATGAACAAATGTAGTTGTAAACTAACTACTACTGAGAATTTAATCAATGTTTTTAAATGCCAACAACTACATTAGTTATTGCTGATTCATGTCAGAATGAAAACTGTCAGTTAATGTATTTGTTAATAGTTAACTAATTATAAGTTCATCCTAAATATCACATAACAAATACATTAGTTAATTGGTTAACAAATGAAAAGTTAACAAATGCTTAATGAATGTATTTGTCCGTCATTAATTAATGTTAACAACTACATTAGTTAATGCCAGTTCATGAACCTTATTGTAAACTGTGACTGTAATTGAATGAAAGACAACCGAAGGGTCCAGTGACAGTCAGCCGAAGGGTCCAGTGTTGAAGGCATTATTATCATCAACATGGGCGGTCCAGTTCCTCATATCCTTCCGCAGATGAAAAGCTTGCTTGTATTAACTCACGACTGTATTGGAAATTGCTGGCCTGGATTTAAACAACATTTGTCCTTAATTCTGAATCATAGATAAATGCAACCGTTGGTGTGACATTGAGAACAACTTTGACTTATCTGTGAGACAAAGATTAAATTCAGGGTTTTGTCTCTTTATTCGCTCAAACTGCCTGGTTGACGAGTTCAGAACAATGTTATTTAAATGCCATGAAACCGACAACCAAGAGTTTTAACTGTTAAACAACATTTCGGTATCTATCAATATTCCGTTACAGCAGACCATGATCATTTTCACTACTTGATTCATATCATTGATTGACATTGATTAAAAAATCTAGCGAAAGTCAGGATGAATTTTGTCTAACCAATTCGATATTCAACTTTCCATACACATCATGCGAAAAAGGAATTCTGATATGGGAATATTCTGAGTCGAGAGATCCCGGGCATTGCACAAGAGCAAGCATGCTAATTCAAGTTGCAGAACACCTTCGTTTAGCCGTTCCAGAAGAATACAATTAATTTCCTCAAAGTTGCGTTTGCAATGGGGAAAAAAAGCATTCACAAGCAAATAGAATATGATTATAGAGACTATTTTAATATATCTCAAGAAGATGTATTGAAATTATATGAAATATTTTCATTTTGGGCTGAGAAATGAAATCTACTGTCTTCAAAAACATCTGACCTATATGCTGGCTGCAGTCTCGCTTGGGAAGCACCTGATTGCTGCAGCTCTTTAAAAACAACCAGGGCTGGGCGGGTAGGCTGGGTTTTAGGGGGTCACACGGCAAACACTCTGAACACCTGCACTTAGGAGCATGCCACATGGGCACACACACACACACATACACACACCTGGGGCATGTTTGCACGGGGTTTCCCTCTTGTGTGCCCATTTTCTACCCCAACTCTATTTTGTAAATGGTAAATTACACCCTTATCCAAAGCGCTGTGCAACTGATGCTTCTCATTCACCCATTCATACACACACTCACACACCCACGGCGATTGTCTGCCATGCAAGGCGCCGACCAGCTCGTCAGGAGCACTTGGCGGTGAGGGTGTCTCGCTCAGGGACACCTCGACACACCCAGGGCGGGATTGAACCGGCAACCCCTCCGACCGCCAGACGGCCCGAGCCGTTCGGTAGCCTCAGATGGCGAAGGCCGGGTCTCTCCTCCCTTCACTCATGTCACAGAAAGGCTGTTGCGTCAGCAGTTTAACATGAACTGCGGTGTTGCATGGAAACATGGTGACACGTGCAGGGAGGACCCGGGGTGGATGAGTAACTAAAACCCTCGGGTCTCGGCCTACACGTGTGGCCCCCGCGTAAGGCAGGCCCCGTGTACGGCAGGCCCCTGGACAGTAGTGTGCGCTGGCGGAGGGAGAAGCCGGCAGGCGGTTTGAGGGGATGAACCACATGAAGGATGAAACAAACATGTCGATCACTTCACATCTCTCTCGCTGAGGTTTCCACTCTTTTAAGCTTTGTTTTTCAGCTGGTCTTTCTTCTTCGCCTTGAAAAGGGTTCAGCATCCCCACCCCTCCCTCACTCTCTCTGTGTCTCTCTCTGTCTCTCTCTTTCTTTCTCTCTGTGTCTCTCTCTCTTTCTCTCTCTCTCTATCTCTCTCTGTTTCTCTCTCTCTTTCTCACTCTCTCTGTCTCTGTCTCTGTCACTCTCTCTCTCTATCTCTCTCTGTTTCTCTCTCTCTTTCTCACTCTCTCTGTCTCTGTCTCTGTCACTCTCTCTCTCTATCTCTCTCTGTTTCTCTCTCTCTTTCTCACTCTCACTGTCTCTCTCTCTCTCTCTCTATCTATCTCTCTCTGTCACTCTCTCTCTCTCTATCTCTCTCCTCCATGGCAGGTGACCAGGTGCAGCATGACCCAGTTTTCTGTGAGCTTGAAAACGTCCTCTGTCTATAAACAAGGTGTTACAGAGCACAAAAATCCAACAAACAATACAGATCTCAAAGAAACCCTCCTAACCCTCTTACCAAATCAGCGGTTATTGGACTGTTATCCCCCTGTTTATATCTCTCTCCCTCTCTTTCCCTCCCTCCACTGGAAAAGCCCCATTTGTGAGGGATCCCTGATTAGTCACAAAGCTAAACAGGGTGACAAGCGAACCGAGAGAACCCCAAATAGAGCGAGGGAGAGAGATTAAGACTTTCGAGATGTCCCCTGCTTTCAATTTGTCCTCCCCCTCTTTCTCGCTCTCTGTGTCTCCCTCTCTCTCCCCATTCGAATGTGTTCTGTTGCTACCTGCCGGCCAGTTTTTCCAGATGGCTGATGAAAATCAAGAAAGCCTGCTTACTAGCAAACTAAGCTGAAGCAGAGACAGACACTACCGATGGTGCGGGGACAGAAACGTGCGTAGCTCTTCTTTTCAAATAGTTTGACAGTTGTAGTTCATTCTGAATAAAATGCCTTTTTAATGGAAGCATTATGTAATCACGGTTGTCTGTTTTTCAGAGATGAATGAAAAAATATAAAGAGTTAAATGTCAATGGAAAGAAGGGTGGGATACCTCAGAGAAATGACATTTTGTTGTTTTTGGCTGTGGTAATGTATATTTTTTGTATTACACAATTCTGCGTCTCTCAAAAGCATCATCTTTTGCAATTGTTGCCCTCTTCAATTCTTCCACTGTCTCTTCTCTCTCTCTCTCTCTCTCTCTCTCTCTCTCATACACACACACACACACACACACTCTCTCTCTCTCTCTCTCTCTCTTTCTCCCACACACACACTCTCTCTCTCCCATTCTCTCTGAATGGGTTGAACTTGCATATTTTTCTGTTACCCAGAATTGTTACCTAGAATTACTGATGATGTAAATGACGTAAAGCATTATTAGCTGGAAAATATGACTTAAAAATAAAACCTACAGGAACTGATGAGAGAAGTAATGTGGCAGTGAGTCATGTGTATTCAGGTGTGTGTGAGTCTGTCTGCATGTGTGTAAAACATACTTACTATCACAGTGTTTCAGAATATGTGTATGTCTATTTATAACTTAGCTGATTAATATAATATTTTACTGTATGTTGAATATTTAATGTATGCATTTGGTGTTAATGCTCAAGTATGGAAGATCAAACCTGCTTGGGTTACATGAATCAGTATAATATGAAATAGTTTAGTAACTATTGCAGTGTGTTCATGCATGTTTGTGTGTGTGTGTTTGTGTTTGTGCGTAACTATGTACGTGTCCGTGTGGATGTACTGTATGTGTTTGTGCACGTATGTGTGTGAATCTATGTTTGTACGTGTTTCTGTGTGAGTCTGTGTGTGAGTGCATGTGTGTTTAAGCCTGTGTTTGTACATGTGTGTATATCTGTTCTTGTGTGTGTATGTGCGTCTGTGTGTATATATCAATTCCTGTGTGTATGTGTGTCTGTGTGTGTATATATCTGTTCCTGTGTGTGTATGTGTCTGTGTGTGTATATATCTGTTCCTGTGTGTGTATGTGTCTGTGTGTGTATATATCTGTTCCTGTGTGTGTATGTGTCTGTGTGTGTATATATCTGTTCCTGTGTGTGTATGTGTGCCTGCGTGTGTATATATCTGTTCCTGTGTGTGTATGTGTCTGTGTGTGTATATATCTGTTCCTGTGTGTGTATGTGTCTGTGTGTGTATATATCTGTTCCTGTGTGTGTATGTGTGCATGTGTGTGTACTGTAATATATTGGTACTATTTGGTATGTGTCAGGACTGCGTAGGATAGGGTGGAAAGACTGGAGGGAGGAACAAACGAATGAAACGTTTCAGTTTCTGTCTGAGTGGCAGAAAGGAGAGGAACACAGACACCCATCTATCTATGTTTCTTTCTTTCCGAAAGTTTCAGGGAATCCTTTTCTCTTGTTTTGAAAGATACTCCCTCGCTCTGAAATGGCACATTTTGTAAGCGAAGGAGACACCATTCTCGGATGTACTAACCAAACACAAAGTTTTCTAGAATGATCGAAGCATTCATCTTGTCTTTCAGTACACGCCAGATTCTGTTTCTCTTAACTTAATAAGCGAGAGAGAGAGAGAGAGAGAAAGAGAGAGATGGAGAGAGATGGAGAGAGAGAGAGAGAGAGAGAGAAAGACAAGTGCAGTGACTGAAACTTAAATGATCTTGAGACCGTGATCAGGTCAGGCAGTATGAAGAAGAGTTACGGGGAACTCCAAGTCAAAACATATTCAGCTCTGCCACCATAAAGCACATGAATTGTTTAATAAATCAAAAGCAAAATGGGCAAAAGCCTTGGATTCAGTTCGAGAAAGTTGATAAATAATTTTTTGAGTTTGAGAAATAATTGCAAGTACTGAGTACTTTTCTTTCATACTTTTTGTTTTGAGTGATCACTGATCTCACCAATGGGTGCTCATGCAGAAAAAACTAAAACTTAAAGACAAAAGTCAAAGTTAAAGACAGATGGTCATCGAATCTACAAGATACTCTTGACACAGAAGAGCTGAAGTGAGTGAAGTGAAGTCGAACATCTCTAAAGTGTTTCAGAATAAGTTGAGTAAATAATGGATAGCCTACACACAACCATAAAGAGTCAAAATATTTAAACAAAATTATTCAACAATTATCAATTCAAATATGATATTGCAAGGCATATTAAAATGCTCTTCATGCAGAAACCTTCATGTTCGAACTCTCAAACATTATTTCCTGAGATATTTATGTCCATTAATACAACCTTTATAGATCCTAATAACATCTATAAAGGTTGTACTAAAGGATCCCAGTAATGTCTACTCTGTGTTATATGGGACGGTACAAGTACAACGTGTTAATACATAAATCCACTGCAATCCATTGGGTTAGCGGCGGGCTCCTTTCGTCAATATTAAACAATAAAATGAATAATTTGACCAGGAATGACTTAAGACCAGTGGGGTAATGGTTTGTGCCCTGGCTGGGTTCTCATTAGGTCTGCTCTTGAGCGCTCTGGTATGTTGGAAATGCAGATATGCGTGTCAAACAGATCCTTTTTAAAAACGCTGCACATCAGCCAAACCTTCACCACATATCTCTAAAGCATTGCACACGGGTAGAAACAAGACTGATGCCCTCTTAACCCATCGCTTATAATGTCAATAATCTGCCAACACACAGGCATAATCACAATTTATTAATGCATTTTTATAATACCTTTTCATCGTAATGATCCCAGCCAAAAAATACCACTTTGGCGAGTTGCATTCGTCCTTGGATTGAACAGTGGATTGTGAATCTTGTGAATTTATTGTCTCACTGAATTATAATTTTTTTCAATTCTCAATGGACAAGAGGCCAAGAGTGCTATACATCGATGTTGGGCTGCCAGTTGACCAGCCCTGACCTACTGTATGGTATAATCACGCAACATAAATTACAGCGTTTCACTTGGCACACTACACTTCAGCATTCATTTCTTGGCCAAGGACCCTTTTTGGAATACTGAACATTTAGTATTAATATTTACAGCAACAGTAGTATTATATCCATGACTCTTTGGCAATGCATATTTTTCAACATTGATTCTCAAGCGTTGAAAATTGTTGGTCGTAAATGGTCAAAGCGCACACCAAAACCATCTTTAGGAAGACGGTTTTTCATGTGCAGGAAATAAAACGAGAATTAAGAAAAACTTTCAACCAATGAATCTCGTGTTCAACGGTGTTCAATTAATGTATGCATCTGGGTGTGCCCAGGGCAGCCCAACTTCATCCTTTCATGATGTGATTGTATGCTGTGCAACAGGAAATGAAATATTGTTCAGTGATGGTCCTAGACCTTGGTTAAACAGTTTTTGACATGGTAGTTCCAGACTTGCGCTTCTCTTCAGCGCAGTTTTGAATGGTTACTTTTGACAAGCATGCGCCCTCTCCACAGGAGACCTGGCAGGAGTGCAGCGTCTTAGCTTAAAGCGTGTACAGCCCTCCTCCTGTGCCATGGAAACCAGCCCAGCCTATGAAGCAAGGCTCTGCATGGAGAGGGCCCAGGGTCATCCACCTGCTGTGGAGGACTGTGTCTTATCATACACCTGCTGTGGAGGACTGTGTCTTATCATCCACCTGCTGTGGAGGACTGTGTCTTATCATCCACCTGCTGTGGCGGACTGTGTCTTATCATCCACCTGCTGTGGAGGACTGCCCCTTATCATCTTATCATACACATGCTGTGGAGGACTGTGTCTTATCAACTTATCATCCACCTGCTGTAAAGGACTGTGTCTTATCAACTTGTCATCCACCTGCTGTAAAGGACTGTGTCTTATCATCTTATCATCCACCTGCTGTGGCGGACTGTGTCTTATCATCTTATCATCCACCTGCTCTGGAGGAATGTCCCTTACATTCAGTGACTAACTCATTACATTACATAGCATTACATTATTGGCATTTAGCAGAAGCTCTTATCCAGAGTGACGTATGGTTGATTAGACTAAGCAGGGGTTAAGGGCCTTGCTCAAGGGCCCCTAACGGCTGTGCGGATCTCATTGTGGCTACACCAGGATTAGAACCACAAACCTTGCGGGTCCCAGTCATTTACATTTACATATAACCGCTACCTGCCACCCACTACGCTCAAGCAGGCTTCCCTGACTGTACACGCTGATGACAAAACACATCTGGTTTAAGATGCATCTGAACAGACGCTGAAATCTGATCAAGTGTTCCAGGTTGAATACCGCAACTTACGCTTCATTCAACAACATTCCCACTAATTCATTAACAACATTCCCACTAATTCCAAAACAACATTCCCAGTAATTCATTAAGTACCCTAAACTCCGTATCCTCTGTCATTGACGTAATGGCGGGTATTTTTGGCCGTGACCCTGATAAATGGTATCTTTTGTGCTCATTGCCGACACATTTTTTGAATTAACTTTTGTTAGTATTCAATTGCCTTAGCCACACACATCAAATATTTAAGCAGTGCAAGGTTAAGTGTCATACTTGTTGCATTGAATAAGCTTCAGTTAGCATTATACACCGATCACAAGCTTCAGTTAGCATTATACGCCGATCACAAGCTTCAGTTAGCATTATACGCCGATCACAAGCTTCAGTTAGCATTATACGCCGATCACAAGCTTGAGCTCTCCATGGCAGGTTTGATTTCTCAACGGACCAGAGAAAACATCATGTCTGTGTGTTTTCTGGGCCGCTTTATATTGCATGATGCAGAGGATGTCGAGTATTGCTCAATGTTATCACTGAAATTATACGTACATATGAAATGCATGTGTTGGAATGCGTTAGCGTTTATGAAATACACTTTGAGGAAAGCGGTTCTGGAATGTTCTTAAGAGGTGCCGCGACGCATTTAAAATCGCCTGACATAAAACTCAAATGCAAATGATATATTTAAGTTCAAGTTTAACTATTTTATTAACAGAGATGTATTCATCCAGCATGATCATTTGCATTAAATATAATTTTCAAGAACTTCTGAAAATTATTCATGGAACGAGTCAGTATGTTCTTACAGATTTGATAACATTTCAAAGAGAACTCATTCCCAAGGTATTCACACATAGTGATGCTACAGTACCTAAGCTTTTTTATATAGGCTTTGAAAAAAAGACCTTTGAACACTGAACAGAGGCACTGGATGTGCCCGAAACAAAGCTGATGCCTCACAGAGTTGGAAGAACGAAGTCTCCACAATAAAATATCCATAAATCCAAAACATGCTTTACACAGTGCACCTAAACAGTAGTGCAGTATCACACATGAACACCCCCCCCCCCCCCCCCACATCGCCATAAAATCTAACAAAACAAAAAAACAAAAACAAACAATGAAATGCACCATTCACTTGCTTCCAGAGCAGCTAACATGGAACACAAGCCGTGTGGCAGCAGATGAAATCAGGTTTGCGGATCCACCACTGGGTGGTAAATTTCCAACTGACAGAGTATGATATGTTATATGAAAACCACCTAGGCCAGTGGTTCTTAACCTTATTGGAGGTACTGAACCCTGCAAGCTTCATCAGTGCATTCACCGAACCCTTCGTAATTGGAAAAATGAAATATGATTTCTTCCAAACATAGGTATATATTTTATTGGAAAATAAAATTTATACCTATGCTTTTATCGATCGAACCCAGTTTAAGAACCACTGACCTAACGGTATTTGCATCTGCCAAACAGCTAAATAAAACTGTTCTCGGCCTGTTAAACATTTATTTTACATGTACACAATACACATGCATTTACTATTAATTAACCTGTGTTATAGGAATCTTTTTGGGTTTTTACTGGAACGGAACCAACACGTTGCTGAACCTCTCAGTATTTAAGCATATTTTTAAAGCAAATTTAATAATTATTGTTTAAATGATATATTTTGACGTCTGGAAGAACACTTTCTGAACTATTCATATAAACTCTTATTGCGATTGTAATTCTATAGCAATATTCTGAGGCTTAATACATATGCGATATATAGCTAATATTGACACTCATCATATCTAGGCACAATAAGCACAGCATTGGAAGTGTTTACATGTAATCGCATGAAACTTACCATTTCCAAAATATTTTATAAAATGTACTGTATTATATGCATGTTTTAAAGAATATTAAAGTGAGCTCTTGAATTCGCTTAACCTTATTGGAGGTACTGAACCCTGCAAGCTTCATCAGTGCATTCACCGAGCCCTTCGTAGTCGCTTTGGATTAAAAGCGTCTGCCAAATTACAAAAATGTAAATGTAAATGTAAATGTAAATTCTACATATTAAGGAATCACAGGATACCAGAACAAGGCAAGTGTTGAAGTGGGTAGCGCGCAATGACACACAAACTAATCTGACCTGTCTGACCTCTCACATTGGTAGCAGTCATGTAATAGTTTAAAGTAACAGCCTTTTCACACCGTTACACATTACATGTTACACGGTTATGCTGTCATACGTAAATCTTGGCATCGTAAAGACATAAGCATCTGTTACATTTATTTCATATTGAGTATTTGAAGATATGCTATACTCTCCTATTCTATGCCGCAACACATTCAGATGTTAGTCAGAGCGGAGTATTACTGAAATTATTTGAAACATATGCTATACTGCCATATTCTGTGCAGCGACGCATTAGGATTTTAGTTATGTGTGTCTGTATGTTATGGAGTCACAATACATTTGCAGCCATGTAAACTACAGGCATGTCCACAACTAAAACTCCTGTTACTGTTTCATGGAATGTATCAGGGATGTGATTTATTTCTGGAAATCTTTTGACTGAAATGTTCTGTAGATTATGATGCAATGAAAAAGCAGTTTGAGGTGTACTATCGCTTGTGTTCCGTTTTGAGATATTTCCATATTTTACCCGTATTATACCAGATGCACAGACGTTTAGTTAGATTAATGTTTTTGAACGGTGTAGAGGATATTTCAAGCATCTGTACAGCAAGTCAAATCGATAATTCACTTAATAGGTGCATAATGTAACAGTCCTGGCAACATCACATCCTTGTTGCAAGCTTAGAGGACAGATGTGTTTCGCAGGTATATATGCGATGTAACATGGAACCGCTTGTCTCCATAACATACGGCTGAATTCCTTTACATGCTATGTATGATATATTTGCTTTGACCTTTTGAGAATTATACATTATGAACAATAGCAAAGGAATTATAAAATAAAAGTGGAAGCTCATGCCGCAGGAATATATAAACAATAAGGACAGGCCATAGGCAGCAACACTGTTGATGCACAGACATGTGTATTAGTTTGATTATGAGCTTGCTATGTCAATTCTATTCCAAATGTATAGGATGGGTACAGCTATGGATCCCCTGTGTAGGACTACATTATTGTACATTTTCATTAGTGCTTTAGAAAAATAAAGAACGTCCTGCATTTGGAGGCAGGCTCTGTTTCGTCTAACCCTGCAGGCCACAAAGATTAGCTATAAACAGCTATAAAAGCATTGAAAATGTTTTATAATACCAATAGGTTTTAAAGCAACTGTATTTAAAATAAGATTGGCCGCCATTTAGACAATATATTACTCCGTCTAAATACCCTCACATGCAGAGCGGTTCATGAAGAAGGCATCGCTGGCCTGCCTTTGGCCTAAACAGATTGCATCTTCAAAACATTACAAGTTTTGAAGAGATCTGAAACATCACCATCAAAACTAGATTACCGTGCTTTGTGCATCTTAGAAATACTCAATAGCATTCTCTGGGTGTAAAACACATTATGTTTCTGACATAAATACCGGTATTGGTACATCACCCTGCTGGGTATTTCTATGTGTTGAGAATGGCTATATTATCTATTACACTACTGTTTTTATTTTACTATATTACTTCTATTATACTTATGAAAGACAGATAATTAAAGTACATACAGTGTGATCTGCAAAATCTGGCAAATTGTGTAAAATTTCAAGTTACCATGCAGGCCTTGCTATAGAGAGATATGCTGTTAAGAAATATGACACTTCTAAGCTTTCTGTTATTATATATTCAGGGACCCACCTGGGTCAATTCAGGAAAAACAAAAAAAACACTGTCAATATATTAATAAAGCATCTAATGCATCCTAATTTTGTTCCATGTGAATAAGAATTAATGAAATGTTTTCTCATTGACAGCAGTTTTGTTCAAAATCCAAAATCCAAATTTTTACGCTGCATGTGACATTCAGTTTGATTTGTGTATTTAAATATATATTCATGGTTGGTAGACAGTAATCATTGCTGTTCAGGGTATAGACCAGTTCCTAATACACTGCATGGCAAATCAAAAACGACCATTCACGTAAACTGGTCAAACGAGGTATTATAATCTCAATGTCAACAAATCCAAGGCCGACGCTTGTATAATCATCAATCTTTGTGTTCTTCTTGATTTTAGGTTCAGTTTATTCATCTCTGTCGGTTCTCCCTGTCTTCTATTTCTATATTTACCCCCCATCCCTGCTCCCCTAGTAAGGCCGTACAACGTCAGTCAGGCGTCAGTGAGCCGTCCGTCAGTAACCAACTGCCCCACGCTGCTCGGTGCAGTCTGTAAATGTGCCAGTCTGTTCACACATCAGTTAGAAAATCCAATGAAAAACATTGTACTTACCTACAGTAGCGTGATGTGTGCAGTACAGTGTAGAGTTCAGTTCTGACATTACCAGTTCATGACATACAGTCACACACACTCACAGGAAACCATGCCATTTCATGTACCTCCCTCTTTCCCCCCCCTCTCTCTCTCGCTCTCTCTCTCTCTCTCTATCTCTTTGTCTCTCTATCTCTGTGTGTCTGTCTCTCCCCCTCTCTCTATGTCAGATAAGATAAGACAAGGTAATACATTGATTCTTAAAAGTGCATATTTCAAAGTTGTTGTGTGTTGTATCACTTGGTTGTCATACAACACACTCAGATTATCTGGCATCATCTACATTCAACTTCTGAGTGTGTCACTTTAGGGAAAATGAAAACCAGCTGGCAACACTCAAAAGTGCATTATGCTGACTTTATAGCCAATGTTTTCAAAGACATTTTACTACTCGGTTTGAAGAGGGAAAATGGGTTTGTAATGATGTTTAATGAAACAAATCATGCTCTGTATAATTGGTAGGTGACAAATGAGTGTGAGTTTTCAACAATAAAATCGCAGAACAATTTCAATTATATCCGGAAGGGCCTCCTGGTCAGACTCATTAAATGCCATCAACTGAAATTGCGCTGTGACGGAACTCTAGGGCTTGAGTGAATAACGATAGTGCTGTCTGTGTGGTTATTGACAGACAAAAAAGTTTATTTGACAGCTATGAGCAAACCAGACATTCACATGCAGTTGGACGTACACATATCCAAGGATGAGTCCTTGTCTATCCAGAAAACAAACAAACTCAACCAAAACAAATAAAAATAAATGAAAATGCCCTGTAGTCTATAGTTTCAGCTGACACTTCAATGGACAGCACGCAGTGTAACATAATGGTTAGGGAGGTGAAATCTAAGGCGAGCAACCATTCCAGAGTTATCTCTGAAAGAATGAATTTGAGAATGAACTTCTGTAAATTACTCAGAAATATAGTCGGGATTACCTAATATGGGCATGCAGAGTGGGCCTTCCTGTGCGAAACACAAAGACCTGGTCTTTCAAGGCCTCAACTTCTGAGCAGATCCATTGAGCATAATCTATATTAGCAAAGGTCTTTCCAGGGACTGTGCAAGTGGCTGTGTACTTCCTCATCCTTTGTCCCATCCTTTGATTCCCATTGCCACTTCCTGTTCTGAGGACATGCCCTTATCAGCCACTGCTCTTATGGCATGTAATTGAACACCAAAGAGCTTGATAACCATGTAAGTCGCTGCAGACAAGAGTCTGCCCAATGAATAATGAATGAAATCAGTAATGCCTGTTCAAATAAGACGTGGTCTGAACTCAAATTCCTTTAAACACCGTTGAAATAAAAATATGTTATAGTTTCTGTTTAAAACCCAGACCAGCATGGGACAGGAGTGCTTGTTTCACAGGTACTTATCGTAGCAGGCAAATGGCATGGATCTACACCGTAAAAATACGATTCCATATAGAGCTGAATAACAGTTGCTTTTTTTGTGTCACCACTCACCACCAAAACCTCCAAGCAGCTACTGTTGCATCGTCTTTCTATCCCCCTTTCTCACTCTTCCTCTCCCAGCGGTTTGGCAGAGGAGGCGGATTGAATACTTTTTCAGAGAAAGAGGGAACTGGTGGTTGAGAGGGGGTCTGAACGTGGATGACAGGAAATAGAGGGAACAGACTCACACTATATATTAAATAAACCTCCTCCACAGACAGAAGCAGAGACAGCTTACACATTCAGGTAAAAGGTACGTTGGTTTAATTTCAATGAACCGCAGGATAATTGCAGGTCCTTCCTTGTTTTATTATTAGCCAGGAAATAATTGAGCCTTTACTTTTAGTGAGGATGGTACGGCAAGGTCATTTTCAGTCTGCTAAAATAGCAAAAACTAGTTTTAAAGTACCTTAAATCCCTAACAGAAAATTAAATCCAAGTTTTATTATGTATATGTGTGAAGGTGCATGGCTGTCTGTGGTAGAATATGAGTCTGCATGTGTTTCACAAAAAAACACATTTCTGTTCACACACCTGCGTGCAACCCCCTGCACCAGTTTGTGTGTGTGTTTGTATGTGTGTGTGCGCGTCTGGATGGGCACACACCTGACAATGGGTATGAGGCCAGAAAAGGGTTAAGCAGCAATAACAACTTCGTGCATAACCTTGTTGATATCATTCTTATTTATACTGTAGCAGACTCAAGATTTATTATAACAGCTAAAATTAGAGTATTCTTTATTTATCTATTTGACTTAGACTCATTTTGGTTTTTTGGTAATATTATATTATTCATGCATGTACTGACAGTAGGGGCACCTTGTGTGAGTATTTCATTTCACTTTCTGTGTAGAGGCGGAATCAGTTTGGCAGGAAACATAGTCTGTGTAGTGTTGTGGTGTCTGGCACAGGTAGTGCTGTGGAGTCCTGCACAGGGGCTGGTGACATCCTTGGAGGTGTTGGAATTGGTTGTTGATTTGGACAAAAAAGGTCCACCAAATTAGTTAAGGTTAAAATAAAATAAAAATACCTGTACATGAGGTTGGTAAGGAAACATTAAATGGAGTCTCAGCATTTGTCCTTAAAGCAAAGGACAACAACCCCAACCAGGCTTTCCTATGGGAAAACAAAAAAAAGCAAAGCTTTCGAAAGGCAAAAAATGGTATTTTATAATGAAATGAACATGAATAAAAATCCATTGATTTGTTATAGTGCTTTCCACTTTAGAAGACAACCAGTGAATACAACTGATTTTGCTTTTGAATAGGCAAAGCTTTAAATTTGTGCATAAAGCTTGAATTAATTGCTGCTGGAAACAGCTATGCACTTCAAAAAAGAGGCACTGCAAAACCACGAAAGTAAAAATAATACAAAACACCATTTATTTCTTGATATAGGATTTAGTGTAGGCCTTCTTCACATGGTGGGAAAAAAAAGAAAAAATGAAAAAGGTGCTCAAAGCAGTTATATAACCCAGGAAACCGTAGGCATGGTGGGCTTGTCAGCTGTCGTAGGCGAGATTATTGAAAATTGCAGACAGTTGGGTCAACAGAATATGCATGATTCAGCCTTGGAGAATGTTTTCTGTGGGTGGAGTGAATTCTTTATTAGTTTTTATGCTTTAACTCAATAGGCTATTGCTACCTGTTGTTAGGAGTTATGGCTGCAGACTGATGGTGACATGCAGACGGATCCAGAAACGCGGTTTTCATTGAGAACCTGCCACGGGCCCTACGTTTAAATCCGAATATAATATGCAATGCTGACACAACTGAATTGTGTTTTATTTTAAATTGGCTGTGTTTATTGAGATAAATGTACATGAAGCTGACATTGTACATAATAATATTACACAACGGCCATATAGAATAAAGCATTTTCCTTTTTTGTAGAAATGCATAATTACAGAAAGGAACTTTTTCAGTATCTCCCAATTATAAGGCACTTCCTGGCCCCTGTATCATTCTCAGTTATAGTTCATATAATATCTCATATTCATATAGAACATGCCCTTCACTTCATTAGTGAAGGGCAACTAAATTGGTTCCAGGCACCAAATGTAACAGTCACAAAGCAAGACTTAAGACACACAATCTCTCAGGCTTAGCAAAAGGAGGCCCGGGGGATGGATATTATTTGCACATTTTTCAAAGGGATTAATAAAGTGGATGGGAGCACATATTTAAGGTGAAATTCTGTCTGCAGGAATAGGGGGGTGTACGGTAGATGTAAAATAGTCAAGTGCTGGAGGAATTCTTCTCTTATACCCACATATGTTTGTTGAACACATACAGTAGCTGTCAATGCATGGGAGTCAGGAACTACAAACAAAACTACAAACAGAGAGGAAATAAAATGGCATATAGTCCCCCCATTCGTATGGCCCCCATCTCCTCTCCGTCTCTGCTGGGTAAATCTCCGTCTCAGCGCTGGCCTTCCTTCCCAGACGGTGCATCCCTCCGTCTTCCGTTCGGACGGCCCACAGAACCTCTAACAACCCACAGACATCACACTGTAATTACTCTGTTACGACTGCAGTGCAGTGCCAAACTCTCAGTGTCGTTAAGGCAGTTGTGAATGGCGATGGCGTGAGCGGTGATTACAGACGCCAGGGTTGCTGTGTGGAAGTGGCCCCTGTCAGGGTTACTGTGTGGAAGTGGCCCCTGTCAGGGTTACTGTGTGGAAGTGGCCCCTGTCAGGGTTGCTGTGTATAAGTGGCCCCTGTCAGGGTTACTGTGTGGAAGTGGCCCCTGTCAGGGTTGCTGTGTGGAAGTGGCCCCTGTCAGGGTTACTGTGTGGAAGTGGCCCCTGTCAGGGTTGCTGTGTATAAGTGGCCCCTGTCAGGGTTACTGTGTGGAAGTGGCCCCTGTCAGGGTTACTGTGTGGAAGTGGCCCCTGTCAGGGTTGCTGTGTGGAAGTGGCCCCTGTCAGGGTTACTGTGTGGAAGTGGCCCCTGTCAGGGTTGCTGTGTATAAGTGGCCCCTGTCAGGGTTACTGTGTGGAAGTGGCCCCTGTCAGGGTTACTGTGTGGAAGTGGCCCCTGTCAGGGTTACTGTGTGGAAGTGGCCCCTGTCAGGGTTGCTGTGTGGAAGTGGCCCCTGTCAGGGTTACTGTGTGGAAGTGGCCCCTGTCAGGGTTACTGTGTGGAAGTGGCCCCTGTCAGGGTTACTGTGTGGAAGTGGCCCCTGTCAGGGTTGCTGTGTGGAAGTGGCCCCTGTCAGGGTTACTGTGTGGAAGTGGCCCCTGTCAGGGTTACTGTGTGGAAGTGGCCCCTGTCAGGGTTACTGTGTGGAAGTGGCCCCTGTCAGGGTTGCTGTGTATAAGTGGCCCCTGTCAGGGTTACTGTGTGGAAGTGGCCCCTGTCAGGGTTGCTGTGTATAAGTGGCCCCTGTCAGGGTTACTGTGTGGAAGTGGCCCCTGTCAGGGTTGCTGTGTGGAAGTGGCCCCTGTCAGGGTTGCTGTGTGGAAGTGGCCCCTGTCAGGGTTGCTGTGTATAAGTGGCCCCTGTCAGGGTTACTGTGTGGAAGTGGCCCCTGTCAGGGTTGCTGTGTGGAAGTGGCCCCTGTCAGGGTTGCTGTGTGGAAGTGGCCCCTGTCAGGGTTGCTGTGTATAAGTGGCCCCTGTCAGGGTTACTGTGTGGAAGTGGCCCCTGTCAGGGTTGCTGTGTGGAAGTGGCCCCTGCCAGGGTTGCTGTGTGAAAGTGGCCCCTGCCAGGGTTGCTGTGTGAAAGTGGCCCTTACCTGTTGCACTTGCAGTAGTCTCTGGCTGACAAAGACCTCAGCTTCCTTGCCCTCCTCTGCAGGGTACAGAAAAGTTACTCTGCTGTTTCTCTTTCTTTCTTTCTTTCTCTCTCGCTGTGCTTCTAACTCACTTTCTCACACACACTCACTCACACACTCAGTCACACACTCACTGACTCACACACTCACTCACGCTCTCTGGTGTCACAGAGGCAATCCCTAACCAAAATATTCCCCACCTTCATTCTCTTGTTCCTCTTAGTCAGGTACACGGTGATGCAGATGAGCACGGTCAGAACCAGGCAGCCCACTCCGATAGCCAGCCAGACCCACAGGCTCAAGCCCAGGAGACCGTCTTTGCCGTTCAACCCTGAGGAGAAGAGCATGGCACCAGGGGTGAGCAGTGAAGCACGCTAACCGCAGCGTTAGCCATCACACAGGGTCATCCTCAGGTCATAGGGAGCAGAGAGCCCTCACCGTTAGTGCCTGGGCCATTGTCATTGTCATTGACATTGTCATTGACATTGCCAGGCTGACCCTTGACCTCTAGAGTCACCAGGGCTTTCACGGTGCCTTTGTCCTGGAACTTCAGCAAGCACTGGTACTGTCCAGACTGCTGCACAGTCACCTGCACAATAGGGCAATCATTAATTTAACATGGGTATCTACAATCATTCATTTAACATGGATATCTACAATCATTCATTTAACATGGGTATCTACAATCATTCATTTAACATGGATATCTACAATCATTCATTTAACATGGATATCTACAATCATTCATTTAACATGGGTATCTACAATCATTCATTTAACATGGATATCTACAATCATTCATTTAACATGGATATCTACAATCATTCATTTAACATGGGTATCTACAATCATTCATTTAACATGGATATCTACAATCATTCATTTAACATGAATATCTACAATCATTCATTTAACATGGATATCTACAATCATTCATTTAACATGGGTATCTACAATCATTCAGTTAACATGGATATCTACAATCATTCATTTAACATGTATATCTACAATTATTCATTTAACATGAATTAATTTAACATGAGTGCCACCAAACCATGCTTTTATTTTTTTTAATGTAATTTTTTTAAAAAGGCTTCAAAGTCTTGTGGCGAGAGTTATGTGAGGCTGGGCTAATGATGGGGCGACATGGCTCAGGCAGTTAGAGCAGTCATCTGGCAGTCGGAGGGTTGCCGGTTCGATCCCCCGTCCGGGCTGTGTCGAAGTGTCCCTGAGCAAGACACCTAACCCCCAAATGCTCCTGACGAGCTGGTCGGCGCCTTGCATGGCAGCCAATCGCCGTGGGTGTGTGAGTGTGTGTATGAATGGGCGAATGAGAAGCATCAATTGTACAGCGCTTTGGATAAAGGCGCTATATAAATGCCAACCATTTACCATTTAACGAAACCCCTTAAAACTATATTTTTAGTCTGAACATTTAGGCTACTCTTGACATAAAGACAGATAGACCATGAAAGCGAATGCATTAACATGTAGCCAGGAACACAGCTGATGTGGGTGACGAGCTGGCCAGCCTCCCAATAATGCAACTCCAGTGTCACTTTCACTCTGACATCTTGTGTTTAAAAGCTTAAAAACTATGTTTTCACTCAGAATTAGGCATTAAGACAAGCAGATTATGAAAGATAACATATCGTTCTACAAAATTATGATGAAAGGCTAAAACAGACAAAAATGAAAAGCGCGATTTATGTGAAATTGGCACTCGCGACTTATGACCGACTGTAATAAAACCGGTCACATATTAACAGGTGTAATTAATGTCGTGAAATGATTATAAATTCATACATTTTCTTTGTAAATGCATTGCCTTTATACATGTCTGTTCCTGGTTTCGTTTCTGGAACTTACTCAAGTACGCTGCCTACTGCAGCTGTGGCGAAATGAGTGATTGTCTTTCTGCGATGCTGTTGAGCAGGGCCGGTCCTAGCGCCCAGCTGACAAGAGCGGTCACCTCGGGCACCGTCAGTCTGCGAGTGGGGGCCAAATACGTCATTATCTCCCTCCCAATCTGTCTACAATCTCGCCCAAGGTGGCGGAAAGGCCACAGCTGGGTCTGCCGCCGTGTCCGAGAAGCACTGTGCTTCGAGTAAACCAGTAAACACTGGAGTTTTAACAGGAAGAAGGGATGAGGAAATGGAGTTTGGACAGGAAACCGGTCAAAGTTAAACCTACGTTGAGTACATCAGATTCCTCTTTGACTCCCAGAAACTCTGTTCAGGCTAAAGTCAGATGCAGCCTATAGCCTAGTGGTTGAAGGTGCTTGATGGAGATCTGGAAGGTTGTTGGTTCAAGCCCTGAAAGCTGAAAATTAACACCAGGCGGGTTTCTGTGTGAGAGTAAAGCGCAAGCCTCAGAGGACAGGAACTTACTTTTTTCAGGGTCACGGAGAGGTTGCCGGGTAGTTTTTTGTCTTCAAACTGCAGGCTGTACCCCTTCACCCCCATGCTCTTCCAAAGTAAGTTCCCCTTCTCCCCCCCCAGAGACAGAAGGGTGGCAGGGCCCGGAGAGAGCTTCTTCCACTCCGCCTCCTGGAGGTTCCAGTCCTTGGGGATGCTGGAGGGACTCCAGCAGGGCAGGAGGACAGACTCCCCCTGACTCACGCTGAGTTTGGGAGTCGAACTCAGACCTGACGGAGAGGGCAGATAAAGCGCGTGTGATACAGCCGAGAAGGCAAATGCACAGGCATCAACGGCTGGCAAATATCTCAATAAGCACCTTTTCAGACACCATCTCAATCTGTCTATGAAATAAATTTAAAAAGGCCATTGGAACAGGTACCTAGATGGCGGCACTTATTTGACTTGAAACTTTGTTCATCTCTAGCTCTTAGGGATGTTTGTACAATTTGTTAAGTGTACTTTTGCTAAAGTCTCTTTGGCTAAATACACCTGCCAAATGATTAAAGTTCGGAATCCCTCGAACACCGAATGAAAGCGTGAGGTTTTACATACCTATCACAGTGATTGTCAGGCTGAGCTTGCGTTCCGGGCTGACCTGACAGGCCCAGACCCCGGCGTGGTGCAGCTCCACCGGCTGCAGGGTGATCGAGCCGTCCTTCGGGGTCTCTACGGCGGTCCCGTTCGGCTGGAGCCACACGGGCGTGGCACTGGGGCCGGGCGTGGCACTGGAGCCGGCCGAAACCTGGCAGCGCAGCTCCACCCTGGTCCCCTGCAGGACCAAGCTGCTGGGGCTGGCCAAAGCTGAGGAGCGGGAGAGAGGGAGAGAGGGAGAGAGGGAGGGGGAGAGAGGGAGAGAGGGAGAGAGGGAGCGGGAGAGAGGGAGAGAGGGAGAGAGGGAGCGGGAGAGAGGGAGAGGGAGCGGGAGAGAGGGAGCGGGAGAGAGGGAGAGAGGGAGCGGGAGAGAGGGAGAGAGGGAGCGTGAGAGAGGGAGGGGGAGAGAGGGAGAGAGGGAGCGGGAGAGAGGGAGGGGGAGAGAGGGAGCGGGAGAGAGGGAGAGGGAGCGGGAGAGAGGGAGAGAGGGAGAGAGGGAGAGGGAGAGAGGGAGAGAGGGAGAGAGGGAGCGGGAGAGAGGGAGCGGGAGAGAGGGAGGGGGAGAGAGGGTGAGAGGGAGCGGGAGAGAGGGCGGGGGAGAGAGGGAGAGAGGGAGAGAGGGAGCGGGAGAGAGGGAGAGAGGGAGCGGGAGAGAGGGAGAGAGGGAGCGTGAGAGAGGGAGCGTGAGAGAGGGAGCGGGAGAGAGGGCGGGGGAGAGAGGGAGAGAGGGAGCGGGAGAGAGGGCGGGGGAGAGAGGGAGAGAGGGAGCGGGAGAGAGGGCGGGGGAGAGAGGGAGAGAGGGAGCGGGAGAGAGGGGTCACTACGGCCCGAGGACGGCTGAGGCTACAGCTGTGGAGCTCACTCACGCTCCCCTGGCCGCCTCACCTGAGACTATGTACACCTGGTGGAGCTGTATCGTGCCTCCGGTCTGTCCATCCACGCAGCTGTAACTCCCACCATCGGCGTTCTCCGGGCTGGAGAGGCGTAAAGTGCCCTGACTCATCCTGGCTCTCTGCGCCATCGGAGCCGGGCCTGAGGTCAGGGCAGAAACAGGCCGCTTCACACTCCTCACATGTACCATTACATTGAGCAAAACCGTGTTCTACCTCAACAAAAGCATTAATGGTAAAACACAGATACGTTTCTGCCTTAAGATCAGGTCAGGCACAACTTGAAAACAGTAGATTTAAATTTACTCATGTGTTGGTGCATGGATGTTGAAAATTTTAATAATCCATCCATCCATTATCTGAACCCGCTTATCCTGAACAGGGTCGCAGGGGGGCTGGAGCCTATCCCAGCATACATTGGGCGAAAGGCAGGAATACACCCTGGACGGGTCGCCAGTCCATCACAGGGCACACACACCATTCACTCACACACTCATACCTGCGGGCAATTTAGACTCTCCAATCAGCCTAACCTGCATGTCTTTGGACTGTGGGAGGAAACTGGAGTACCCGGAGGAAACCCACGCAGACACGGGGAGAACGTGCAAACTCCGCACAGAGAGGCCCCGGCCGACGGGGATTCGAACCCAGGACCTCCTTGCTGTGAGGCGGCAGTGCTACCCACTGCACCATCCGTGCCGCCAAATTTTAATAATAATACAAATAATAATACATAAATAAATATATATAATAATTATAATAATCATCATCATCACAATCATAATCATGATCGTAATACTCCATGGCTTTTGCGGGAGCTGGGTAAGATATTGATTCGTTTTGTTTGTAGTCACCTTTAGCTTGAGGCCCGTTTTTAATCTGCTTGACAATCAGCTGTGAACCATACATCCACTCAATAGTTCTGCCTGGAGCAGTGCCACAGGAAATGATGTCGGTCTTGCCCTTCTCAAAGTAGAACTCCTTACATGTTACTGAGCCCAGGCACAGCACTGGGAGAAAAAGGGGGAGAGAGAGACAAATACAAAACTGTACCTAGGTTTGTGTGAATTTGTAAGGGAGGGGTGTGGGGGGGGGGGGGGGGTGTCAGCAAAGAGACAGGTCAGAGAAGTCAGCAGAGATAAATACCATGACAGAAATTTAAAAAAAAAGAGAGAGAATGAGGGCCTACAAGGGGGAAGAACAGCGTCGGCAGCAGAGAGCAGAGAACTTTTTCAAATTGGGGTTCACTTATTCCTTTCTCATTTTTCAAGTTTGAGGATTCCAGAGAATCAATTGAGAGAATCCATTGAGAGTCTACAGAATCAATCATTTTTCCGACTGATTGAATTGATTTTTACAACTCGATGAGCAAAATGAACAGACGCGCTTGACACCCATGGACAATATAATGAAGACAGTTCAAGCTGCTTTCCGAGTTGTGTTCTTCCTTTTCACAGTTTAACAACATAACATCACAACAGTTTATCAGGCTTTCACGTAAGAGTACAGTGGGTTTTGAACAAAGAAGCTGGAATTTACTTTGACAAAAAACTCGGGATTTTTTCTGCATCTATTGGTTGAGTTCACATTTAAGGAGATTATCTCGCAGCAGCGATTATAAACTGTTAGAAGAAACAACATCAACACTTTCAGTATTTCACTTTATCCGCGTGTACTCACCAACGAGGCTGAAAACACAGGTGTGGGTATTTGACATTTCCTGTCAGACAGAATGAGAAGCAAAGTGATCTCAAAGACACAGGAATACAGAAGATGATACTGACTGAACAAAATAACATAGGGCTTCATGTACAAAATGCTGAATATTATGTGAAACGTATATTGGTATTTGAATACTTTATTAACACACATGATGGTGAGGTGAATGTGGCTCTCTGTCTCTTCCAAATTCAAATAGAAATCAGCCCTATTGACATGAATTTTTCTTCTATATTTAATTTTGTATTTATAAGTATTATTTATTTAGTAATAGCAACATTAACAACATAAATAATATACACTAATTGATTTACTGGGTAGGGGGAAATTGGTGCTCAGGCATGCTGTCGCTTTGAAACCAATGATCTGCCATTGAAAACGAACACTTTACACTCTCTCTTGCTGTCTCTCTTTCTCTCCAAATATACCCTATAAAATATGACATTTATATTGTCATTATTCACACTGCTAAATACTAGGCATTTTCATATTTAAAATTGCAAGCACCCACCTAAATTTATATTTTTATGCAATGGCATTTTGAAGAGAAAATGGCAGCCCAGGTTTTTACGACCAACATGGCAGCCATTTTATCATCAGCCCTTATTTAAGACAGTTATGACCAACTTCAAATATTGCACGATAAATAAACAAAATGACCCATCTGAAACACTAGCACTATCTTTGTAAACAAAAAGACGTTTGTCGCACCAAAGGATATGCAGGTCATATGAATACTACACATAATACAATTAATGTGGAGAATATTAAAAATCACAAATTATCAGTGTCAAATAATAGCCAAGTAGACAACAGAGGGAGCGGATAATTATATGAGTAAGACGTTCAACAAATCTGCTTCTGAATATGAATTAGTCAAATATGTAAATTGAAACAATAAAACAATGCAGAGTATTTCTTATTTATTTTGGTATTGAGGTGTGCGTGTGTGTGTCGTGTGTGTGTGTGTGTGTGTGTGTGCACGCACTATAAATACAAACAGAGACACACACTGGGACAGTAATTATTTGGCCTGTATATGCCATGACTGTAATGTATAATGAATAAATGGTTGAATAAATAAATAAATAAATAAATAATAGTCTTTGCTGTAGGATGCTTTGTTTCAGCTTAACATTCCATCTTTTTAACATTTTGATTGCTTACATTAATCAAAATTGTCTGAATTATAAATATGTGGGTATATTTTAATAATCAAATATAAAATCAACAATTAATTAAGAACTTATGTTCTTTATTTATGCATTTATTTGTCTATTTGTTATAATGTATTTAGAAGTATTGGTCTTATGATCGTCACTTGTATTGTGCATAAGATTTTATACTTAAATCACAAAAATATAGCCTAAGGGGTAAAAAAAATAAAAATAAATTAACGGCGAAGAAATTGAAGTTAATTTTAATTTAATTTAGCATACATATTCTCGTTCACAGATTAGCATAGAATTAAGAAAAATAACTTTTCATTTACTTCGCAGTAGCCTACCGTACAGGTTTCCGCCATTCACGGAAAAGCTGTGAAAACCTCAGTTTTAATTACGATTTCGGTCTTTACGATTATCGGAATAAATAAATAGGCCTATTAAGAATATTAAACATTCTGGGGATAAATTAATAAATAATATTAAGATTCTCTCTCTCTCTCTCTCTCTCTCTCTCTCTCTCTCTCTCTCTCTCTCTCTCTCTCACACACACACACACACACACACACACAACCATAACTAACTACGAGAATTATTATCATACGACAACTCAGGAAATTATTAAATATCGTGTTTGTTAAACCGCCTTATGAATCCAATTTTACAAATTCTGAGATGTTTTGTCTTTTGGCGCAATGTGCATTGTCTTGTTTCCTGTACTCGTAACTGCAAATGTTGTCTCATTCCTTCAATAGCCCATTTTATAACAGGCCTACTAAAACGAATACTTTTCTGTCGCTATTAGCATGTTGAAACAGCAAAAATGTTCAAACATTTGATCATTTTATCTCGTTGAAACACGCTGACCCTTTTGCCAGCAGACTAGCCTATCACTATACAGCTGGCTTTACTATATTGTTTTAACTACAATTGGCTGGATTCACGAATGATCCTATTTGAACACATTACAATTTAAAGGTTAAGATAAATGTTTTTGGACATGCAAATGAAAAGGCTTTTACGAAATCAGCAAAGTACACTCATGCATCTTGTGTCTCTGTTTATATACTATCATTTTGGAACACAGGTGCCGAACGGTTTAGTTTAGAATAACTGCTAAATTAAAACTACAGACGTTTCATCCTAGGTTCACTCAATTTTCAAATAGTCAACTCATTTTTAATGTGGAATTTGTTGAAAGAAACACACCAATGTTATTTCACTGAAAGGCATCACAAAACTAAAAAGAATCACAAAACTTTTCCTAAAACAGGCCTCTCCCTTTATCTCACGTTGACCTGCCCATCAAACGATAAAACATTTTCTGCAGTATACAATATAAGTTGGATGTACGTTGAACATTTTACTCACAAGCAAAGATGGAGCTGACGATTCTGCGACGTACAATCGAAAGCAATGTAGCATTCAACATTGCAACCACAGCGAGGAAAAAAAAAAGGGGGGGGGGGTGAGGAGAGCAAGAGAATACCCTACGTATGGATATAAAAAACAGAGATGCAGACACAGATGCTACAATAAATCAATTTATCGAGAAGTTAGCATAAACACTGGCATATTGTAATATAGCCCTTTCATATGTCACCGCGCACGAATACGCGTATTTTCATGGAAGTGAAGTGAAGCAGCAGTTCATGAATAGTTATTAGTAGCAAAGACCACAATGACGACCCAGGATGTGTACGTAGTCTTGACTTCAACGCCATCACTCAGAAGATGCTGAAATTTTGCTCCTATTTATGACTTGCTCCTATTTACACCAACAGTACCTGCACCTGGAATTGTATGCTTGCTACTCTTGCTGCCAAAGCAATTTAACTTAAAAAACATTGGCGAGACACATACTTAAAACTTGTACCTCTCAGAAATCATACTCTGGAAAACAATGTACAGTATTGAAGAAGATGCATAAAGATGAATAACACAGTCCGCGTGCTGGTGTGATCGCTACGTGAACAGCTTTGATTCTGTCTGGAGGCAAACAAAATCTGAATGAGAAATAAGGGTAGAGACCCCAACTAGGTACATGATGCCTTAAATCTGTTACCAAAGCGAAGGCCCAAAGAACGTATCGCCCACTCAGCTAAAAGCTACAGAACACGATGGCTGTGTTCGAAGCAGCATACTTAGCATCCCACTCGTACTAATTTCAATTAAAAAGAGCCTGAAATTTAGTACGAGTAGTATGCTAGTACACGGTTCCGATGGCTCACTCAAAGGTCAAATGTCAATGTTAAGGGCTTAAACTCTAAGCTTCAGTCGCAAGCAATCTGTATAGAAATGTTTAATAATGTACGATATATATTCCTCGTTGTTGGTCTCTTAACCTCGGGAAAATAAATCAGTAAATATAAAATGCATTAATAAATGAAACCTAAATCTAATTGACAATGATACAAAACTAAGAAAACAAATTTAAATATCCAGAGTCCCGAAGATGAAAAGTATTTATCTCTTGAGAAGGCCTTATATCTTCTGGGCCTACTCTTATCTCGTCCTAATGACGGAAAATTTGGTACATCCTTATCTGGTGGGCATGACTTAATATCTCAAACGAACAGGATCGTTGTCACAAGCCATTCTTTCATGATAAGGATGTGGCTCCCACGAGATTAAGTTGTGCCCTTGAGATAAGGATGGGAGACGTTGAAAATTTCCTCAAAATACAGATTTTCTCTCCCCGTTCCCTTGGGTACCACACACAAATGTCACGCAGCTTCCCTGGGAGTGAAACTCAATTTAAGATTACACAGGACAAGGCGGACACCGTGTGGCACAACAAAGCATTACACATGTGCCTAATGAAAGTAACGTCACAGTTGAATCTTTGCACTGGAATCTGATTCTTACAATTAATCCACCCGCACAACACAACACTGGCCACCACCGAAGAGTTTTAGAAATACGTTATTTATAAAGAATGAGTCCTGATCACTCCGTACCCCTCTCCCCAGTCCTACAGTTCATAACTTACCAGACGCCTGAAGGGGCAGAGGACCATTGACATCATCACCACGCCACACACAACCTGCGTGACGGCAATTGAAAGTTCCCTTTCGTTCCGAGTTTTGTACACGTCACATCAACATACATTTTTGCTACTGTGGTTAAATTATTCTTGAATAAAAATAAAAATAAAAATTTACGGGTACCCTGCATATTGTCAATGTAAATGAAACTGCAGGATGGAAACTCCGTGGCTTGAGCAGAAATGCATTTTTTTTCCTACGTGGAAGCCTTCATAACAACGCAAACGAAAGGTTTCAACCACAGACAGGTTTTGCACACAACGCAATCATGCGACACAGCCTCGGAGGCAGAAACACACATCTTTATTTCTCAGGGCACAGGAAACACAGGAATTTGAACTGCACAAAATCTCCTGGTTGTCACCCTCTCTTTACACACCCAGACTCAAAGAATCCTTTTCTTTTATTTATTTTTGTAATCTTTTTTTTTTTTTTTTTTTTTTTTACATTTTTAAAAATACTTTTAATCTGACTTGCGGTATTTCCTGTTGAACTTCTTCGCGGTTTGTTAATTTGTCTTTCGGAACAAAAAGAGGGAGAGCTGGAAGCCAGTTGGCAGAAGAAACGATGACATCACAAAAGCCGTAACCAATGGGGAGAGAGGAGTGCGCTGGGGGAGGGGGGGGGGGCGTGATGGCAGTAGGATGGAGGAGGGAGAGACCGCAGACTGGAACACTGACCCTCTTCTCTCCAGGAACAGCCTGCTCGAGCAATCAAGTCCAACCCTTCCTGCCATTCAAGTGTATGTGTGTGTATGTATGTTATAAAGAGTAGTGCATTTAAGTTTTCCTGTAATTCATCTTATGTCAATTGAGAGGCTTTCTGTATTGGCCAGTGTCACAGCTCATTGTGTGTCTGTGTAAATTTATGTGTGTATGTGTGTGTGTGTGTGTGTGTGTGTGTGTGTGTGTGTGTGTGTGTGTGTGTGTGTACGTGCGCACGCATGTGTGTGTATAAGCTCCTCCCCTCTCCTCTCACTCCATCACTCTCCTGTAGAAGTACAGGTAGCCCAGGTCCTTGGGGGGCTTCTCGGAGGCACACACTTTCTGATCGTTAAAGATGACCCACCTAGGCGGAATTTAAAGAGAGAGAGAGACAGAGACTGATTTTATCTGCGTCAGTAAGCACGGACACGAGACTCCACACACGCCACTACCGAGGAGCGCTCTGGTCATTGAGGTTAAAAGGGATCGTCCAGAAGCACAGGACTGGTGACAGTGCAGCACAGAGCTCACACACCTGGCACTAGCATCAGAATAACAAGCAATAGCTAAGCAGTGTTAAAAAGGCAGCCACTTCATTTACACCTATGTACATGTTATTCACACATATTTAGATGCGCTACGGGGAACATTTCGTCGTATGCACCACATTTTAAACAGACGAACACTGCTGTGAGCAGTTATCAGCAAGCGACACATTTCTGGTTCTCTTCTCCACACCAGAGGTACCAAGGCGCATGTTCAGCGACTGTTTTCATCATGAATTTATTGTACCTCTGTGCCAGCTCTTTTCAGCCAAACACAATGCAGGCCCAGATTAACAGTGCGTGGTTCTTTTGAGGGATATTGTGAGTGTGAGATGGTGAGTGTGTAAGAGGCTCTGTTGAGGGGTATTGTGAGTGTGTAAGAGGCTCTGTTGAGGGGTATTGTGAGTGTGTAAGAGGCTCTGTTGAGGGGTATTGTGTGTGTGTGTGTAAGAGGCTCTGTTGAGCGGTATTGTGAGTGTGTAAGAGGCTCTGTTGAGCGGTATTGTGAGTGTGTAAGAGGCTCTGTTGAGGGATAGTGAGTGTGTAAGAGGCTCTGTTGAGGGGTATTGTGAGTGTGTAAGAGGCTCTGTTGAGGGGTATTGTGAGTGTGTAAGAGGCTCTGTTGAGGGGTATTGTGTGTGTGTGTGTAAGAGGCTCTGTTGAGGGGTATTGTGAGTGTGTAAGAGGCTCTGTTGAGGGATAGTGAGTGTGTAAGAGGCTCTGTTGAGGGATAGTGAGTGTGTAAGGCTCTGTTGAGCGGTAGTGTGAGTGTGTAAGAGGCTCTGTTGAGGGGTATTGTGAGTGTGTAAGAGGCTCTGTTGAGGGGTATTGTGAGTGTGTAAGAGGCTCTGTTGAGGGATAGTGAGTGTGTAAGAGGCTCTGTTGAGGGGTATTGTGAGTGTGTGAGTGTGTAAGAGGCTCTGTGGATGGGGTATTGTGAGTGTGTAAGAGGCTCTGTTGAGCGGTATTGTGAGTGTGAGTGTGTGTAAGATGCGTGAGGGGCTCACTGTTGGTCCTTCTTGATGTGGCAGACGTAGTGGCCGCACATCGTGCTGGCGCCCATGTGACTGATGAAGGCGAACAGCTCGTACTCTGAGAGAGAGGGACAGAGTCAGAGCACAGCCGGGTACAGATGAGCACAGGCACGGTGAGACTCATACGCACACGCACACACGCATGCGCACGCACGCAACCACACACACGCATGCGCACGCAACCATACGCACACGCACACACACACACACTTGCTCACACATACGCACACACACACACACACACTTTTACTCACACACATATGCACACACACACACTTGCTCACGCACGCACGCACACACACACACACATACATACATACATACAAACGCACACACATACATACACACACACACACACACACACACACACACACACAATGCATCCCCTCATCCAGTCTCCCTCCCTTCCTCCATCGCTCCCTCCCCCCGTGTGACTCACTCCCGGGGCCGTCCCTCACGCGGGGCCCTGGAGGGGCCTCCCTGCTCCTCTCGCTCTCCACGGCGGGGCGGCCGCCCTCCGACACCTCCATGGACTCCAGGTCATCCAGGTGGGAGAAGATCCAGTCCACCGCCCTCTCCAGGACGTTACTCTGAACGACACGTCCCACCATTACACGAAATCACTACACATCTCACACACCGAGAGCCTCACACTGGCCTGCCTTTCTCTTCGGATATTAAACCGTATACAAATTCAACCCAGGATCAGCAGCGACAGGGGGGGGGAGAGGTGCGTTTCAAGCCCGCACTTTAAATTACCATTTAAAAAGGAAAAATCACCCACTTTAACAGTTTGCCCAAATGCGGAACATTTTTTACATTTACATGCCATCTACACTGGCAGTTATAATGATTCACGGAAAGAAATGTGCCAATTCACATGAAAACCACAGAGCACTTAGCCCACGGGGGATTCATGGTTGTACCGCTCTGAAATCATTCGTTTATATAAATAAGGCAGAAAATCGTGACCTCGGATTTACAGGGTTCTATCTGCGTTCTGAGTGGTTCTGAGATATTGAGCTTCAAAGATTCCACAGTGAATGGGCTCCAAGTAGATACGACCATTATTATATATTTTTTTTAAAGCACTTTTAAACAGTATTTTTGTGTCAAGCTTCACACATATTTCAGTCCATTTTTAGTTCCAAGTGCCCTACACTTAAACAAATTCTTGTCAAAAAATGTCAGTTACAACCGTATAATTCCAAGGTCTGAAAATACGAAGGAACGAATGAAAACAGGTGAACTAAAAGCAGCTGTGAATGAGGAGTGAGGCGCGTGTGAAAGTCAGAGACTGAGGAGCAGACGGCGTTGGCGGTAAGGCTCAGCGTTGGCGGTAAGGCTCAGCGTTGGCGGTAAGGCTCAGCGTTGGCGGTAAGGCTTGGCGGTAAGGCTCAGCGTTGGCGGTAAGGCTTGGCGGTAAGGCTCAGCGTTAGCGGTAAGGCTCAGCGTTGGCGGTAAGGCTTGGCGGTAAGGCTCAGCGTTGGCGGTAAGGCTCAGCGTTAGCGGTAAGGCTCAGCGTTGGCGGTAAGGCTCAGCATTGGCGGTAAGGCTTGGCGGTAAGGCTCACCGTAGCGCGTAGCGCCCGCGTGGCCTGGTCTCGGCTGAAGCCCATGGAGATGATGGTTGCTAAGTGCTCCTCAGACACGGGCTCCGAGGGTGTGGTCCCAGGGGCGGAGCTACAGCCTGGCAATACCAGGGGGGCGGAGAAATCTGCAGCCAATCAAGAGAGGAGGAAAAAACGTGAGTTAAGAATAATTCCTCAATCCTTCCATCATCTAACCCACTCAGGGTCATGGGCCGCACTGGAGAGGCAGGAATGCACCCTGGACAGGCAGCCAATCAATCGCAGGGCTAGTTCAGAATAATCTGACATAACTGTCAATAGACAAATGGCAATAGTAATATCACTTCCAATAATGACATTGTTGTGGCTGCCAGCTCTTCCTGGTGATAAGAGGTATGAGGCTTTACACATTTTAAAACGGGCAGTGCTATAGCACGTCATCACAGACTTTTTTTTACACTTCTGTCCCCCAATACCCAATCATTCTGATGCTATGGCACCCATCACAGCCGGCGCTGTCCCTGTGGAAGGGTGCAGACCAGCTCAGGGTGCGCTCTGAAGGGCCTGGTGTCAGTGCTGCCTCTCCTCACTCACACAGACACGAATCAGAGGAGGACTCTTCATCCGCAGCTCAACAGGCCCGAGATCCCGACAGTAAACGGTTCAGTGTTAATGCAACTGCAGTCCAGTGCATGTGCTCTGTCGGAGTAAATTTACTTTACTTTAATCTACGCTCCAGACATTGCGACCGGATTGTCACAGAGCCCCTTTAAGCTGCGGCATTGTTCAGTGAAAGCTAGCTCTCTCACGGTCAGGTCCACCCACCTGGGTCGTCCATGTGGCCCATGACCCAGTTCATGGCGGCGTCGATGCCGGTGTTCCCGGTGTAGTACACCGCCTTCCTGCAGGCCTCCAGGGGGAAGCCCATCTCACACAGCTGGGACACTGTGGAGTCATCCAGCACCGGGGCTGGGAGGGGTGGAGAGGGAGAGAGAGTGAGAGAGAGAGGGATGGGGGAGAGAGAGAGAGAGGGATTGGGGAGAGAGAGAGAGAGGAGGTGGTAGGAGAGAGGGGAGAGAGAGTGTGGGGTAGGAGATAGAGAGAAGGGAGAGAGAGAGGGAGAGTGGGGTAGGAGAGAGAGAAGGGAGAGAGAGGGGGAGAGTGGAGTAGGAGAGAGAGGGAGAGTGGGGTAGGGGAGAGAGAGAGAGAGTGGGGTAGGAGAGAGAGAGAGATGGGAAGAGAGAGGGAGAGTGGGGTAGGAGAGAGAGAGAGAAGGGAGGGAGAGTGGGGTAGGAGAGAGAGAAGGGGGAGAGAGAGAGGGAGAGTGGGGTAGGAGAGAGAAGGGGGAGAGAGGGGGGAGTGGGGTAGGAGAGAGAGATGGGAAGAGAGAGGGAGAGTGGGGTAGGAGAGAGAGATGGGAAGAGAGAGGGAGAGTTGGGTAGGAGAGAGAGAGAAGGGGAGAGAGGGGGGAGTGGGGTAGGAGAGAGAGATGGGACGAGAGAGGGAGAGTGGGGTAGAGGAGAGAGATGGGAAGAGTGGGAGAATGAGAGTGAATATTAACGGTGCACAAGAAGCACAAAGTGACTGACCGTCCTACAGCACATTAGAATTGACACTTGTTTATAAAAAATGTAAATAAAGAAATACTAAATCCATAAAAACTAAATGGCTGATACTGCACATGATGGTGAACAGAGAGCTAAGAGCAGCCAAAACCCCCATGTACTTATTCACACCTTGTGAATAAGTGCCTGAACATCCAAATTGAAGAGGAGGGGGGAAAATGGGCACAAAATGGAGGAAGAGAGTGAATGCAGAACCAAGACAGAACAGTAGGCCAGCAGCACAGAGACAACAGAGGAGAAAAAGGGCAGAGTGAGACTGCGTAGAGAGAGTTATCCCCTTGTTGCCATGGGAACCCAGATTACCTTTGACCTCTGGGGCCCCGGGAGGGGGTTGGGCCACCTCGGGGAGCAGCTCCTCCCCCGGCTGCTGCCCCATCCCACGGAGCGCGCTCAGATCCAGCGTGTCGGGCACATCGATGCTGACATCTGCAACAGCCATTGGCAAATCATGAGCACAGACTACATTAAGCCGGTGAGCTCCCTCCATTCACCGGTTACACCCTCCGCCAATCACAGCCAGAGGACAGTCTGTAACAGGCAACCAGCCACATCAAACCTTGCGCTTCAGAATGATTCCAATCAACTTCAGAAAACACAACTTGAAGGACCATACCAGCATTTTGGATATCAAAGCCCATTTACTCCAAATTTCCTGCCAACGGTCTCTCCATGGACTAATTTCTGGCGGAGACATATTCTGTTGTGGTTGTTTTCGGCAAACGTGTTGACTGACGGTTAGCAAAGCACAACATAATGACAGAGAATGTCATCGATTGGTCAAAAGTTCTGTCCTATGTTTACCTTTTCGGTCTTCTTCGACAAAAAATGATCTAACCTATGTCATTTTCGAGATTCCTATTTAAAGCAAATTGATTTTCATACTGTTCAAAAACCAATTGAAACCAATGGGTGCCTAGAAAAGCTGTTGTATGCCTTAAAAAAAAATTTCAGCAATGTAAAGTACACAAAATGTGTAGTAATGTGTAGCTTTAACATCCAAAATACCGTTATGGTCCTTTAAGAGTACACCTAAGTCAGTAAGTACCTCAGGTCAAGACATTTCTACAGCTTTCATGATCCAACAAATATCTCCAAACAGTGCTCACAAAAAAGAGAAAAAATAAAAGTAAACTAAGTGAAAATAACTGACAGAATGTGTACTCTCCCCGCGGACGTGTCACTGCAGGCATACTTTGGAAACACGAAACGCATTCCGGCAATCAGCAACCCACCAATGGGAAGAGCACAACCAAGAGGCCTCATGATCACAAGCATGATCAAAGCAACAATAACACATCTTTCCAGAGGCACAATGAGTTTATGAATGTGCCATTTCAAAGAAAGCTAAAAACAATAAATCTTATTCTATATCTAAACAACAAAAATAGAAACTGATGGCGGACATTTTTGAAGAACTGCTTTCTTCATATCAGCTTTAAGGTGTACTGCACACCACATAAGCTGGCTTGTTTTTCCTTCTGTCTTTGAAGATATACACTTTCAGAAACACTTACTATATAAACAACTATATAAAATAATTTCAATGAAATTCCAATAATATTGAGTTTATCGTGATTTGATTTACTGTCATCTTCCCCAATAAATGCCCAATTCTGAATCTGTCGCAGACCGCAAAAATATGACTTATTTACTGGACAAGCAGAATTTGACTATTAGGAAAATGTCTGAATTCGATTAAGCTGCACCAATGTTACCAAGCGCCAAGATTGTGTATGGTCGGAGCTCCTCTGTGTGGTGCTTTGTGGAAATCTGAGCATCCGGCCAAACCCAGCCCAGACAGAGTTGAGTTAGTAGCGGTGGGGGTTCAGGTGCTTCACAGTGTGGGGAAGTCTCTCAAGACTCCATGACAGTTTCATCACATTACATTACATTACATTACATTACATTACATTACATTAAATGTCATTTGGCTGACACTTTTATCCAAAGCGTCTTACAGTTGATTTTAGACTAAGCAGGAGACAATCCCCCCCTGGAGCAATGCAGGGTTAAGGGCCTTGCTCAAGGGCCCAACGGCTGTGTGGATCTTATTGGATCCTGTCGAACCACCGACCATGCGGGTCCCAGTCATGTACCTTAGCCACTACGCTACAGGCCGCTAACCTCGCTTTAGGAGCCCAGGCAGAGCCACTGGAGGAGCCGCACTCTCTGACATTGCAAAAATAAAGCTGTGTTTCTGTGCGACTGGCAGAAAGGAAGTGGGGTCGATCTCCTCGGGCGGAGGTCAGACGGGGGTCAGTTCTCTTACCCAGTTTCTTTGGGACCCAGTCCAGGCCGAAGGTGAACTTCTTGACCTGGATGACGAGATGATCAGGGAAGGAGGCGAAGCGGGTGGTCCTGGCGGGGAGGGGGGGAGGGGTTAGACTGCTTACACACCGTGCTTCACAGAGGAACACATCCTGCAACCTCTTTCTGTTATCCCACGATTGTAGCACACAGTCATCTCCTGGTTGACTTTCAGCGCATAGCTGTCCAACCCCCGTTCGCGGAGGTCCTGCACATTTTCCCTCCAACCCTTAACCACACCTAATTCAACAGCTAAAAGCTGCCAATTAGTAGAATTAGGTGTGCCAAATTAGGTTTGGAAAGAGAACCTACAGGACAGCAGACCTCCAGCAACAAGACTGGGCAGCGGAGGCCTGGATTCTGGCTCCTCATACAGTACAGAACTGCGGTCCATCTCACTGCTAAACAGCATCTGACCTTGAAGTCCATCCCGACTGCCAGCTCACACAATTAACAGTCCGTGCACGGTTATACCGTGTCTCTCCCAGTGGCCCAGTCTCTGACACACTGTTGAAATGTGAGCAGGAGAGTCGCTGAACGTGCAGCTTTAGCAGGCAGACTGTGGGCACGGTGCCCGACAGCTCGGCCCAGGCCATCTTAATCGCCCCCTCTCTCCCCAGGTGACGTCACGGCCAATTACGCAGCCGGCCGGAGTTGGCGATCACACAGTCTGGACCCAGCGTTGAGCGTGGAGCCCACTAACACACTGGAGCAGTGCTGATGAGCTCTCAGCCAATACACTCACACACTGGAGCAGTGCTGATGAGCTCTCAGCCAATACACACACACACTGGAGCAGTGCTGATGAGCTCTCAGCCAATACACACACACACTGGAGCAGTGCTGATGAGCTCTCAGCCAATACACACACACACTGGAGCAGTGCTGATGAGCTCTCAGCCAATACACTCACACACTGGACCCAGCGTTGAGCGTGGAGCCCACTAACACACTGCAGCAGTGCTGATGAGCTCTCAGCCAACACACACACACACACACACACACACACACACACACACACACACACACACACACACACACACACACACACACACACACACACACACACACACACACACACACACACACAGGAGCAGTGCTGATGGGCTCTCAGCCAGCACACACACACAGGAGCAGTGCGGTCACTGAACGAGCTCACACTGTGCCCAGGCGGGCTCTCGGGCTGCGGAGTGGGCGCTCACTTGCTGGCCGTGGTCTTGGCCTGCACGGCGGAGCTCCAGAAGTCGGTCAGGGTCTCGGGTTCGCTCAAGGCAGCCAGGCAGGCGGCGAACGGGATGCGCGCGCGAGGGGCGGGAGGAGGGGGGGCGCCCGCCGATTCAGCCTCTTCACGCCGACGATCCGCCTCCTGGATTTCCTCTGAGCGCAGGGAGGGAGAGAGAAATAGAGAGAGGGAGAGAGAGGGAGAGAGAGGGAGAGAGAGAGAGAGAGAGAGAGAGGGAGGGAGAGAGAGGGAGAGAGAGAGAGAGAGAGAGAGAGACAGAGAGAGGGAGAGAGAATGTAAGAGAGGAGAAAAGGAGAGAGGGAAGACGATGGGTTTGAAGATAAGAGAAAGATAATACTGTATATACAAGAGTGGATATTACAATACTAATGTGACAAAGTTCAAATAGTACAACTGCTCTCTCTGTTGAAAATAATGCTGAAAAATTAGCATAATTTCAAATGTTCTAAGTGAATGAGCGCACAGAGTGGTATGTTCTGAAGAACCTGTGCATCAACAGCCCTTTAACATTTATACTACATTTCCCATCATCCCCTTCCTTATAGCACAGCCTGCTGGGAGCTGGAGTTTACCTATGTTGGTGGCCTGATCCATGGGTACAGGTAGCTGCACGATGTAGTCCACCCTCTGCGTGTACTTGGCTTTGTGCGACTGCTGACAGACGATCCTCTCTTCCACGAGGAAGCGGAAGGCTTCGGTGGGGTTCTCTCCCGAACGGCAGTTCCTCTGGAGGAGTTAATGCAGAACAGGGACTTCAGAGTTAAAGAGCACGACGAGAACAGAGGCGCACAAACACCAGACACTCAACCCTCGATTATGGAGATTCCGGCGACAAGAATAAACACAAGGGCTCAAAATGGAGGAACAACTGAACAACTGAAACATGGATGTGGCCAGACGGACAGGTAGAAGATAAACAGAATAAAGGGATGAATACATGTTCCGTTACCTCCACCATGTTAATGAAATGCAGTAAAAACTCCTGAGCGTCTTGCTGACGATTGGTGGAGAACTCCGGGTGCCCTCGTCCAACCAGGGCCTTGAACATGCGCGGCGCTATGCCAACCTGGTCCCCCTGGAAACCACCAATAGCATTTCATTACTGCAAGTAATACAAATACAAACAGACAAATTGTGAGAATTACACATAGATGCACCATTGATATTAAAAGGACTTTGTACCCTGGGCTCAGAGTTCACAGTGGGGTCATCTCCCGGGTCAGGGGCTGGTTTGGAATATTCCCCGGACAGCAAACCGTAGCCCAGTTTTCCTCTGAAAAACAGTCAGCATGACGTAAACATTTATTTTTCATTCAGTCAACAACACTGAAGTAATATCCCCCCCCCAACTAGCTCAACTGTTTATACATTAGCTTGCATATATTGAGGCTACACTGCGGTGGAAACATTATTTGATTATGATCATATTGATGATGATGATGATGATGATGATGATTACACTCACACTTGCGTTTTGAAGTCCTGGGTTGGGTCACTGGGCGCCTCAGTGAAAATATTCTCAATGTTGGAGACGTACCTTTGGAAGACCACACAGGTGAGTCACACAGATTATATTTATTCAAAAACGGAATAAATATAAGTGCTCATCAGCTTTCCATTGTCTTTAGTGGCCTTACTTTTTTACATTGTTACAGTGAGCTCCAGTCCAGGACTAGGTCAATATCTACACACAGACAGAAGCGAGGAACCCGGGTACTGGAGGGACCTGGTGCCGCATTCATACACCACTGCAGAGTAAAAGGGCTGATCCAGGATCAGGGTTCCTCTCACCTCCTCCATAATGAGCCAGAAGGGCCCAACTGACCTCAGATCAGCGGCACTACTGCAGTACACATTAGGAAACAAGGGGGGCAGGCCGGCGGGTACTGACTTGCTCTGGAAGTCCGGCACGGTGAAGAGCACTTGCATGACAGAGTTGAGGTAGCAGCTGTTCCCCAGGTTCTTGATGCCGGTGAGCCCGGGGCCCGAGAGGGGCCGCAGAGTGGCCCCCGACTCCTGGATCACCTCCCACTCGCCCACGCGCTGGTTCACCGCGATCTCCAGCTCCGTCATGGTGCGCTCCGTCTGGGGGGGGGGGGGGGGGGGGGGGGGGGAGAGAGAGAGAGAGAGAGAGAGGAAGAGAAGAGGAGAGAGGGGGAGGGGGAGGGGGAGAGGTGGAGAGAGAGAGAGGGAGATTGAAAAGAGGGAAAGACAACACGAGAGAGGAGAGAAGAAAGAGAGTGAGAGTTGTAAGCAGAGATGCGTGCATTATTGATTAATTACTGATTAATTCAGATGCCCCACTGTGCGGACGAGACTAGGCGAGGGCGATCCCAGCAGAGACAGAGGAGTGTGCAGTTCATTCTCAAGACATTTAACTGAAGAACTAGAATACTGCAGTCATACAGTGTGTGACAACATCAAGCACACCGCAGCACACAGGAGACAATAGGCCACTGTTGCAAACTTGGCAACAAAGCAATTTTTCCGTGTCTACCCCCAACATTTTTCCACTGAAAAAAAAACAGCGGTAAATTACATTTTTCAGAAGCACTGAAGATACACCGCGCAGCTAGAAACTTACACACGTTACGCAAACAACAAGGCAACAGACTACCGCACCGCGTCTAACCGTAATAGCTCCGTACCTTCTCCATGGTCATCATGTTAATGCCAAAGTGAGAGAGATGTTCTGGGAGCTTGGAGTCCAGCACCATGTCATCTTCATCATAGGAGTACACATCTGCCATCATAATCAAACAACACAGGTCTACATTAAGACACAGAACCGTCCTTACGTAAGGCACTGGACAAAGCCAATTCAATCAGTAGTGCTGCACTAATCATCCCTTCGGTTGATTGGCAACACCACTGAATTGATGGTAAAAGTGTTTTTGTGGTGATTAGTACCAACATGTGTACGAAATGTATACTGCAGAAAGAGTCTTAACCAGCGTACGTGTTACTTTCTGGTTTTTGTAGTGCATACCCAGTCAGCATAGCACTGCATTGTGTACTCTAGCTCTGCCATTAAACTGCCCAAACCCTTCCTTACCTGCCCCATCGGGGGTAATTGTTCCCAGTTTGACGGCCAGGGGGTATCCGGTCTGCTGAAAGTACAGGAGGGCGTGGTTGTTGCCCCCGGAGCCGTCAAAGTACCTGCGGCCGCAGAGCACCTTCCCGTCGGACAGATTCATCCACAGATTCTCCTGCAGGTCACACACCTCGCACTTCCAGCCGCTGAGACACACACAGGAGAGAGTCAGAGCTTACACACACTCACACACCTCACACACACACTCACCTCACACCTCCACCTGCTGAGACACACACAGGAGTCAGAGCTTACACACACACACAAACACACACCTCACACCTGCTGAGACACACACAGGAGAGTCAAAGCTTACACACATGCACACACACACCTCACACACACACACATATATACACACACACACTCACCTCTCACACACACACACCTCACACCTGCTGAGACGCACACAGGAGAGTGAAAGCTTACACACACGCGCACACACACACAAACCTCCACCTGCTGAGACGCACAAAGGAGAGAGTCAGTGCATCTGTCTCACACACGCACGCATGCACGCACGCACGCACGCACGCACGCACACACGCACACACACACGCGGCATTATCACGGGCACTTAGCCGACAAGGGCTCATTGGTATGCGCACAGATAACAGACAATCAAGGTAGGGCTGCAGTGTCCGCAGGGTTTTATGGCCCCCTTTCGATCAGCAGCCGCTATAGGCCTTCAGCTGCCTGGCTAAAGATGCTGTGCGTCGACTCTTTAACCAATCGATGACTTAAACCAGCACACGAGACCAGCCGGCACCACAGTCATACAGGACTGGAGTCAGATAGCCCGGGACTAAGGTATGAGCACGGATGCAGAGACAGGGTAGGAGCTTGTAGCAGTTGGCTGACACAGACCAATACACCCCATACTGTCCTTGGTGTGCCTTCCACTGGAAAAGCACACCAAGGCAGATCAGCACCGAACAGGGTCACTGTTAACTGATTTATTGGAGAGGATTCCATGACTGTTCTTTTCTTACTCATAAACGACACGGCAAACATGGCGATTCTATAAATAAGGCACTTAATAATAGAAACAACACGATGAAACTTTAGATTAGAGACACTGGAAATGTGAAACATTTAACATTGCAGGAATGAGACTAAACACCAAATAGCACTCTAAAAAAAAAATTACATCAGGCTATAATAAGAGAGCAAGCCAAAAAAACGAAAGTAATTACGACTGGTATAAATGTCACTGCGCCCGTTTTCCGAACCCAGGCCCTTACAGGGAGGCGAGTCTGGCACACTGTGGCAAAGTCACACCCTGTGAACCGTGCTCAGGTCTCCATTACCGCCCCGAGGCCCAGGCCACAGAGCCGAACTCAGAGACACAGGGCTAGCAGCTGCCAGTGAGCACAGAGTGACTCACAGTGTGGATTCGCTATGTAGGGCATTTTACATAAGTGTGCCTTCTCCGCAGACGCCCAAAAGGAAACAGACTGTGTTGACCATGTTGACACAGGGTCAGCAAGGTTTGATGAAAAGACAGTGCTTGTCAATACAGGACTATTGCTCCCATCATTGTGCTGCCTCTGCGCAATTCTGCCACCTCACTGGAATGCTCCCAGAACTGATGAGTTGAAATAGCACTGTATAAACCATGGGTTTTCCACATACAGTGTTTGGTGTCTTTAGATAGCTAATGATGTGGGAAATAGTTTGGTGTCATTGGTGGTGTAGTACACTGGTTGCTGAATAAAGATCTTGTAGGAATAAACCACAGGTAATGCAAGTTAGCTGTGAGTCAGCATCCAGCCGTAATACAAAGGTTAACCAGGTTTGTTGGACATACAGAGATAACATCAGCAGGACCGTTGTTACCGCCATCTTGTGACTCTTTATTTGATGATTTGTTGTTTTCCTGTAAACCCTGGGTATATAGAGGGGAACGTGGAATGGTTTGAGGAGACTCGCTAATACGATCTCCTGCACACTATTTGCGTATAGCCATTCATATTAACTTGTAATTCTTGTAACACATTCTGTTTCTGCAATGCACATTGTTTAATAAATTGTATTAATTTGAACCTGCATCCTCTTGGCTCGCACCACTGCACACTTAGCAGTTTAGAGTCCAAACAGACAGACGACCTAGGATACTTGCACCCCGTAGTCACTCGCCTATACACCAGTGCCGTCACAAGATACATACTACGTGTATAACTGTAGGCTATACAGGCCACGGGCACGTCCGCGTCTATACAAATAGATAGCGATCATATAGAGCCACACTATGGGAGGACATGTGCAGTTCCTTTTGTTGAATTGTTAGAACAGAGGAGCAGTTGAACTTATCTTTTGGAGTCAGATAAACAAGAACAAAATTTAATTAACCCTGTTCCAGTAGCATTGGTCAGACTACACGCGTTTCCTTCACTTCTCGGATACTTCCGCCTTCTAGTGTATTTGGGGGGTTACTTACTTACAGCTACATCAATAAAATGTCACATTAAACAATATATGTCCCTTTGAGATAACACCATTACAACAAACAGCATTGTACAGGGTAGCTCAAAACTGCTTCAAGTCAAGAGCAATTCAGTGAGTGAATTGCAAATTCAATTTAGTGAACAAACCGATATTCAAGTAATTAATTAAAAATTCCCTGCAGAAGATTATGGCCATTTTAATTTGCTTAAACAGATGTTATAAATTGAATGATTTTGAAATGTAATTAACTGCTAACCTGAACACATAGCAGCGCTCTACAGAGCTCCCATTTTAGGAGCATTTGCTCCTGAAAATTGATGCGTGTTAACCGGAAATATAACTTTGGAGCACATCGACTACGTGGGTTTTATTAGTATGCTCCTAAAATGTTTAATTCAGGAGCACAAGCTCCTTGGAAAAGATGTCAGTGGAGAGCCCTGCATGGCACACGGGATGGACGAGGAATGGCAACGTGACCCGCAGACGCAGAGCAGGTGTACATGCAGACGCAGGTACAGACAGAACCCAGCCGCTGTTACCTGGGCGGGATCTTGACTCCGTTGTCCAGCTGCTTGAGTTGGGCTGCGTGTCGGGACTCCTGCCTGACCTCCCCGTCCCACTGCTGAACCTGCAGGGCGTGGGACACCGAGTCTGCCGCCATCAATCCTGCCATGGACTGGGACACCTGGGGGGAGAGAGGGGGTCAGCAGAGAGAGACACAGAGACACAGAGACCTCACACACACACACACACACACACACACACACAGACACACACAGACACACACAGACACACACACACACACACACACACACACACACACACACACACACAGAGACACACAGAGACACACAGAGACACACAGAGACACACACAGAGACTGAGACACACACAGAGACACACACAGAGACTGAGCGGAAAAACAACAGAATCCACTGCAGTCTTCTCTCAACGCTCTTCCCTACATCCCACTACAAACTTCCCCACCCATTAATTTCCCTATTCCCTACCCTCTCTTTCACCACGTCAGGCATGCTGGACAGGTCCTCCGATGTCACTTCCTGTCGGTCTGGAAGAAGGACGACTTTCACTTCCTCCTCGTACTGGTCCTGCTCCACATCAAACCCTCCCTCTATCCCTGAGGGAGAGGAGAAGAGAGCAGGGTGAGGTAGTGCTCTACTTACAGAAGTTCAAAGATTGCAGTACAGCAGAGCGCATGGTCCTCATGACAGAAGAACTCAATGAAAGAAAATAAACAAATTAATGAATTAGTGGGTTGAATGAATGGATGAATTAATTAATGATTCAAGGCAGTAGTAAGATAATGCAATGACTTGCATCCGCTTACCAATAGCCAATCGAGTAGGCTTCTTCTTCGGTGGGTCGCCTGAACCAGAACTATTGTCATCCTCCTTCTGTGTAAAGACATACAGAGTATCGTGAGGTAAAATAATCCTCCTCAGTATTAATCCAGTCTTCTTAACTAGCCTAAGTAACATAGCAACAACCAACAACCTACAACCACCTTACCGGCAACTACTACCAACTTGAAAACTTGGAGAAGAAATTAAACTTCCGTCATGGCCTTGCATCAGAATCATTATCATTATCTTTATCGTTAAACTTTGCCACATAACTATGACGTTTGTTATAGAATAATGATAACTAGGCTTGCGTTTGAGCCGTTGACGGACCAACAGCATGTATTACTTCATTAAAATTATGTGATCCCTGATTGTGATATGCACCCGATATTAAATAAGTTATCCATGGAGGTTCCATGCGACGATCTTGGGTAACATTAGCAGACAATCTTAGCTAACTTTTAAAAAAGTGATTATTTTTTTTTTTTTTACCTGCGCTTTACGGGTGCGTGTGATGTGCAAGTAGGCTCTTTGGCCGGTCCTGTTGTAGTGCCGGTCAACATATTGACTGCCAAACCCCAGGAAAGTATTCATACACACGTACAGACCTCCCTCACTCTCCTGAAAAAGAAACAAACTCAAATGTGACAGCGTACCAGACTAGCGTCAGGCTAGTTAAGTTAGCTAAACTGATGCAGAATGACAACGCACGAAGCCGGTACTTTGGCATAAACACAATATAGCTAAACACTGCCGCGTGACAGACACGATGTGGCGTTTGAAAAACACCCCAAGTGAAATTAAGTTACGTTATTACACAACATGATGAGAAACTAGCCAAGTAGCTCTCTAGTCAACAAGGAAATTTACAAAATGTAACTTGATAAGCAGGAACATGATTAAATACGTACATTAACATTAAAGATAGGCGGAATGAAAGGGGAAATAAACAGTCAGAAGTGAAATTCAAGTGAATTAAACCACCTAGCTATCCGGCCAAGTCATTATGAATATGTAGTTACATGTTTGGCTGGTGAAAGAACTCACCGGCGAAGAAAAGGAGAAGGCGCATTCGTCTTTGTGGACACGGTCCCCGGGCCGCGGAACCCGAATTGTGGACAGGACCGACATCAAAACCTCACTCGCCTCCGCCATCTCTAACTGTTTGAATTTGTGCTTTTTAGTCAGATCGTTCTCTTCTGTTTTCTGACTTTCTGCCAGCCTCCTTAATTCCACTGGCTCTAGGTTTTTGTTTTATTTCCTTACCACTCCACTCTCTAGCCTTTCTACCAATGAATCCCTCTCTCTGCCTCCTTACGTGTGCTCCAGTGTTTCAACCGATGCAAGGCCGGACGCGCTCCCGACAAGTACAGCACTCTCGGGTTCGCGCAGACAATAATCGTAATATATAAAACATGAACGCCCACAGAAATGTAAAGGACGAGATAATAGCTTAATTTATAGGTCGCCAAGCGTACCAGTTCATACGCGGTATGCCTAATGATTCTCAAATCTTTATAATATTGTCGTGCCAATCTGGTATTTTGTTCATACGGTTTCTATAACGATCAGTGGAATCTGTGCAATGTCTATGTTCAGTTGATGTCTGTGGACGAAAACACTTATAATGCCATTTAATAGGCTACTAAATACCATACTCCACAAATAAACTGTATTTGTACAAGGCCTTTTAAAATTAAATTACAAATGTAACGTTAACATTGGTGCAATTCAATTACTGACAAATGACCTAGTCCCAGCATGCAGCTTTTTTTATACCGTATTACCACAGTTATTACGGTAGTCTTTTATCGGCGATGAGAAAGCGAAAATCTGGCACTACCATAACTTCAACCCATCATCGCCACCACGCTGGTGGAGGTATGAATCGCAGAGTTTGCAGATGAATCGTGCACTTGAAGCTTCACGCAGCCTACATGTACATAGTTATTACCTCAAATGAGGAAACTTTTAATTTTAACGTGTAATTATTATAGTTCAGTAAATGAGCCCATTCACTCACAACTCATTAAGCTAATGACATTTGTATAGATGGACGGACGTGCAGAAATAGTAGCCTATGCGTTTGCAATATTCACCCTGACAGAACTCAATCCTTACTAATACATGCCCACTGTATCGAATAAGGCGACTGGTTTAATATTTAGAACCATATGCATCACTTGAATATGTATGTAAAATAAGTTGGCTACAATACAAGAGGGCGTCGTATTTGTTTTGTTACTGAACTGTTGAGAAGTCCCCATCTCTCTCTCTCTCTCTCTCTCTCTCTCTCTCTCTCTCTCTCTCTCTCTCTCTCTCTCTCTCTCTCTCTCCACCCATTCCATCCGCTCCTTGATCCCTCCTTCTTTCCAACCAAAACGTCTCCGTTCAAACGTTTTCCCTCTACGCGTTTCTCCCTCTTGCACACCCATTCCTGTCCCGTCCCTCCCTCTGCGATCTGTTTCTTCCCCTTAAATTCTCTCCCCGTCTCACTCATATATGGTGCTATGGCGGTGCTCTCGAACGTTAGTCCTGTATACGTGGCGCTGCGTTTTGTATTGTTATACTCATTGCTTTCATTAGAAACATCTGCTACAAACGGGATCTCTACTGCTTCTGTGTCTGGACTTTTACCCCCTTATGATGCCTTGTATTACTTGGGTGTCCGGGCATATTTTGAGAAAGACTGGGAGAAAGCGGCGGAGCTAATCGAGAAATCAATCGAAACTCGGGAAACTATACTTCGGAGACGCAGAGAATGCCATGACAACTGTGGTGCAGCAGGGCATGACAGGCTGGAAAAACTAGGTAACTAGTTAAATAGTTAGCCTTTTACATTGTTGCTTGATGCGTAAGAACAATTACTTTGTCCTTTTACATTGCATTGCATAAACTGTGATCGACCTTTCATAACATAAGAAAATGCTTTGACATGGCTATGGGCCATTTATACAGGATTATACAGATGTATTGCATTGATTTATGGGATTAAACCTGTGTAATACATTGTTGTTGTGTAATTGCTGCCATGTTTTTTTTTGTTGCCATGTATTCACTTTATAAATTACGATGAATAAATAATGAATGTTGTTTAGTGAGTTATTTTTAAAGATTCTTTGGTGTTGGATGTAGTCATTATCTTTTATGTCACACTCTGCAATGATTTGATGTCAGACACAGAGAAGGGCAGCGTGTGGGACTTGTGGGCCATAGACTGGGTCCAGCGCAGAGCAGAATGTATCCGGTTCTGTTTGGGTCGGACCATCAGTCCAGCTGGCCAGCTTTCTGTCTCTACAGACATCCAGTATGAATTCGACACCCGCAACCCCTACAACTACTTACAGGTCACATACTACAAGGTATTTGCTTGTGTAGACATGCACTCACAAGTTACTGTCCAGTCCTGGACACAAGTGTTATTGCCTGGTGAACCTTTAGAAAACTTCCAATAACACATTTGCAACTGTGCATGTTTTTGTTTACTGTCCTGGAGTTCTCTTCTTTTCTATTCTGTAAATCTACTGTATTTCTGCTTAAGAGTAAGCCAACAGATCTGCTGGCCTGTCTCACTGTTGCTGCGCGAATTCCCCGCTACATGCACTGTAGGGTCTGTCCTGTTGTCGTGTCCCATTTTCCCACAGCTAGGGAAGATACAGAAAGCAGTGCCGGCAGCCCAGACTTTCTTTGTGGCCAATCCCAGTCACCTGGAGATGAGGAACAACATCGAGAAGTACAAACGGATGCCAGGAGTTACAGACGAGGCCTTCCACGACAGAGAGAGGGATGGAAACCAACAGTGGGTGAGAATGAGGGAGAGAGAGAGATGGACAGAAACAGCGGGTGAGAATGAGGGAGAGAGGGATGGACAGAAACAGTGGGTGAGAATGAGGGAGAGAGGGATGGACAGAAACAGTGGGTGTGAATGAGGGAGAGAGATGGACAGAAACGGTGGGAGCGAGAACGAGAGAGGGATAGACACCAACAGTGGGTGAGAATGAGGGAGAGAGGGATGGACAGAAACAGTGGGAGCGAGAAAATGAGGGAGCTAGGGATGATACAAACAGTAGAGAGAATGAGAGAGAGAGAGGCATGACACAAACAGCGGGAGAGAGAATGAGGGAGAGAGGGATGGACGCCAGCAGTGGGTGAGAGAGAATGAGGGAGCGAGGGATAAACAGAAACGGTGGGTGAGAGAATGAGGGAGAGAGGGATGAGAGGAGGGGAGGGACAGGGAGTTGAAGAGAAATATGACTAAGAACAGTTGAGACAGTTACCGCTGAAAGTGAGATTAAACGAAGGTGATCATATTTGCAAACTTTATCTCCTCCCTATGGTTGTAGCCTACCAACTTGAAGACTTCATAACTCACTATCCACCATCAGTAGATTGAACACAGCCCATCGCTACATTCGCCCTGTCTCTTGATCTACATGCGTCCTGCACAACCACCACTGCTACATATGCTGTTCCCTCCCCATTCTCAGAAGAAAGGCTACCAAAAAGCTGCGCCTTGTCTCCACAGTGGAACGCTGTCTAGTTCAAGGGTTCTTTGTGAGGCAAAATGGTTAAATCCGCAAGCTTTCACAGTTTTCACACCTACCATAGAGGGTTACCAAGAGAACTGAAAATGCTTCTTTAGATTCTTTAGATGCTTCTCTGAGTTGTAAGGATGTATCAGTGCATCTTCAGCAAAGAAAGGCTGTCCTTTTTCTGTAGCAGACCAGACATAGTGTCCTACGCCCTCATAGCAGACCAGCCATACAGTGTCCTACGCCCTCGTAGCAGACCAGACATACATTGCCCTATGCCCTACTAGCAAACCAGATATACAGTGCTCTACGCTCTCGTAGCAAACCAGACATACAGTGCTCTACGCCCTCATAGCAGAACAGACATACAGTGCCCTACACCCTTGTAGAAAACCAGATATACAGTGCTCTACGCTCTCGTAGCAAACCAGACATACAGTGCTCTACGCTCTCGTAGCAAACCAGACATACAGTGCTCTACGCTCTCGTAGCAAACCAGACATACAGTGCCCTACACCCTTGTAGAAAACCAGATATACAGTGCTCTACGCTCTCGTAGCAAACCAGATATACAGTGCTCTACGCTCTCGTAGCAAACCAGACATACAGTGCTCTACGCTCTCGTAGCAAACCAGACATACAGTGCTCTACGCTCTCGTAGCAAACCAGACATACAGTGCTCTACGCTCTCGTAGCAAACCAGACATACAGTGCTCTACGCCCTCGTAGCAGAACAGACATACAGTGCCCTACACCCTTGTAGCAGACCAGACATACAGTGCCCTACGCCCTCTTAAGCACCTCTCCCCCCCCCCCCCCCTGCGCAGTATCTCTACGACGCGGCACTCCTGGCGGAATCCTCGGGCGAGTGGGCGCGCGCCGCGGAGGTGTGGAGGAAGTGCGTGAACGAGACGCTGAAGCAGACGGAGGAGTGCCGGGCGCAGTGCGAGGTGGAGGGGCAGGGGATTCCCGACGAGGAAATCTCCAAAACAACGAGAGTGTTTGAGAAGGCTGCAGGTGAAACGCATTTTCAGCTTGTGACAAAAAGGGGGGGGGTTAACACTTTTCTAATGGAGTGATCCTGATTTTTCTAGTCTTCTATTCAATGCTCTTGTGCTTCTTATACTTAAAAAGCTACCACGTTGTCCTTAGGAAATATGAAGTGATATAAGACGCAGCAGCTGTTATTTTTATCTTTTTTATCAGCAGAGGTGGACATCCCAGGGGTCAGAAAGGAGAAGTCCTGCCATATGTTTTTTTTAATCAGCCAACTGATTTCACTCATTAGGCCTTCCTCCTGGCTGAAATATTTGTGCTAATTAGTAAGTCCAGGTGACTGGGACAAAATACTGGGGAGGACTTTTACTTTCAGAACCTGGATCTTCTACCTCTGGTTAATAGTAATATGCCTTTCAGGTTAAACCACTTCTCCCGGTATGAGTCTGCATCCATACCTGTGCTCTGGCACTGTATCACATAGCCTTTTATTACATTCTGAAGATAATGTTCTGGCTTGAGATAGAAAATATCGTCATTTCATTGATGGAAGGTAATAAGACATTATAAATTATACATGATATTACATTAATGTCATTTGCAGATGCTCTTCTCCAGAGTGACGTACAGTTGATTAGACTAAGCAGGAGACAATCCTCCCCTGGAGCAATGCAGGGTTAAGGACCTTGCTCAAGGGCTGTGTGCACCTTATTGTGGCTACACCGGGATTAGAACCACCAACCTTGCGTGTCCCCGTCATGTACCTTAACCACTACGCTATAGGCTGCCCTGTGGCAATACCTACCTCATATTGAATACTTTATTCAGTATTTTAGTAATTGCATTCGATATTTCAACCACTTAATATGCTCTTATTATTGTAAGCAAAACAATATTGTGTTTTTATGACATTCTTCTGTATATGCATAAAAATACCCACTTCCCCTTAAATGATTAAGTAAAATATGGTCAAAAGATTATCATTATACACTAATAAGTATTCTGTTTTTTTACAGTGGTTTTACACCTCAAGTTTTGTTAACTGAGGATGAGTAATGTTGAACACCCTCCAAAAATATTGAGGTTGTCTCTGTTGGTCTTTGTTTAGCTCTCGCCCTCCACCTGCTGTCCTGTAAGCAATCCTGTGTGGCCATCGTGTCAACACGACCTGGAAGGATTTCTCCAGTGGAGGACTTCCTGCCCACAGTGCTGGAGCACTTACACATTGCACAGTTCAAAGGTTAGGGGTCAATGATGGTGTCACTACAGCTTCTCTGTACTCATAGCTTGGTTTGGTATCTGGAAATTTGGTAATTAATTTTCACCTGAAATTCCCTTAAAAAAATTTTTTTTGTCATTTCTGCACTGCCAGCTGGTGACCTGAGGGGGGCAGTACAGACTCTTCGCTCCCTTCTCCTCTTCTACCCCTCGGACTCTGACTCCCTTTCCAACCTGCAACTCTACTTTGAGACACTGGGTGGCGACACTGAGGCACAAGAGGCACAGCCCAATCAGGTGCAGATAGGTTCTCTCTGTCAGCAATAAAACTAGTGTCATGCAGTCTTCCTGCATATTTTGTCATGGCTGCTGAAGTCTCTGTTTCTGTTTATTTATTTGTTACTTACCAGCACCCATCTCCCCTCACCCTCCTCTTTTCTCTCACTTAGGAAATATCAACCTATGTTAACAGGTCCCTGCTGGAAAAGAGTCTTCTGTACTTTGGAGTTGAGAATCTGGAATTCAACTTCACTGACCCTGTAAGAGAATGGTCTCATAAGTGATATATTTGCGATATAGATTTTAGTGGCAGGGTTTCATGGTCAGGGGTCATCTCTGGCTTCTTCTCTGTTACAGGACTTGTGGACGCCAGAGGAAGTCGTGCCTGAGTCACTGAGAGATGTGTGGAGGTGAGTGGGTAAAATCGCCAGAATTCCTTTAGACTAACTCGCGATTTGACTCTTGCGTTCCTTTTGGGTTCCATTTTATTAACAACCGGCGACTGGTTAGGAACAGAAGTTTCTGGAAGCTCAAACATGCATTGAAACTATGTTGTAATTTCCAGAAGAAATTGAAACGCTTCTTCATCAACGGAAGGGATACAGATCTTTCAGTGTTAATAAGACTATCTGGTTGGTTTAGAGTCTAATCTCTGGTAAAACAATTTGTTGATTTGTTTAATTTGGAGGGGAGGGATGGGAGGGTGATAAAAGGGTTAATTTAAAGAGCAACTCCAATGCATTCGCTTGTTGACTTTCAGAGTGGAGAGGGAAAAACTGAATGAAAAAATTAAGGAGGCAGAGAAGGACGTAGAACTGGATGACAGCGGGTTCTATGCAGGTAAATAATAAATGTAGCCAACCATGTGTCCCCCGTACAAGTACTTCTTCTGCATTACACCCTGCATTCTGCACCCCAGTCAGATTGTCAGCTCCTGTGAACAGAACATTCTTTGCTGCAGCATCATCCTTCAAAAGTTAGGGGGTCAGGGGTATGTAGAGGATGAATATTTGCTGCTACTGAAAAAGCAATGATGGTGGCCATAATTAATCTTCCCCTTAATTAATAAAAGATGCATGAAACTGGACCCTTTCTGTTTCAACTACAGAAAATTGGAACATTCAATGTTACGGAAAAGGGAGTTTATACATCTGGTTGGGCTTTTGAATCTGTGCTTAAATCTTCATCAGATTTATACTTTCCTCCCAACACCAGGGGGCACTGTTCCTCTCGTCGGAGTGACGATCACCATGGATGACGACATGCTAAATGGGACAAATCGTGTTGTTCTGGATGGTATTTTATCTCAGCCCGAATGTGACAAAGTGCTACAGCTGGCTGCCGTAAGCTGTCAAAATTATTATTCCTATTAGTTGTATCATGAATTGCATTGTTATCGCACTGTTCATTGATCGTAAAGACCTTTGTCTGTTCAGGGAGACAGCTCACTCGAACACCCACATTATGTTATAACAGCTAGATAATATTGATGTCAGCCAACTTTAGCTAGAAATGGAGAGCCAAGATACTGTTCTGTCAATTTAACTGGGTATAGTTTGATGGTCAGCTCAAGACCATGATTGAACAGTTTTCCAAAACACCAAGTAATGCTCGTAATTTTATGATGTGTGTGATCAAAGATGGTGAGATTTATTTCATCTCAGCTTCTGAAATCCCTCTTTTTTTTTTTTTTTTACAGACTGCAGCGTCATTAGGCGATGGTTACCGGGGGCGACGGTCCCCACACACACCGCACGAAAAATTTGAGGGCCTGACAGTCCTGAAAGCGTTGAATGTAAGAGCATTTCCGCTTCCTGTTAGTCACAGTGCCGCGAACCTTGAGGGAAAAGCATATCTGACACGCTCTTTTACAGTTGGCTCAGGATGGATTTGTCAACCAAACGGATGCCAGGCTGCTTCATGAGATCGGGGAGAGGGTCCGGACTCTCCTCCACTCGTACTTCCGCAGCCCTTCTGCCCTCTACTTCTCATTCACCCACCTGGTGTGTCGCTCCGCCATCACAGGTACGACACACTCTCCCACACTGACAGGGTTTACACTTTTAATCACCCGCCTTGCTGTGTGCAACCCAGACTCACTGACTCTAGTATATTGTCCCTGTGCTGAGCTGCAGTGGGTCCCTGTGTGTGCACTATGTTGTATTTAGTATATTGTGCAGTGTGTGTTGTATTGAGTGTATTGGCCCTGTGTGTGCAGTGTGTTTTCTATTGAGTATAGTGTCCTTGTGTGTGCAATGTCATGTGTGTATATTGTCTCTGTGCTGAGCTGTAATTGGTCCATGTGTGTAGTATGGAATATGTTGTCCCTGTGTGTGTTGTATGGAACACATTGTCTCTTTGCGCACTGTGTGTTGTATATTGTGGATTGTATTGAGTATATTGTCTCTGTGCTGAGTTGTAGTTGGTCCATACATGAGCAGCGTGTGCAGTATTGAGTATACTGTCATATTGTCTCTGTGTGCGCACTGTGTGTTGTCCTGTATAGTGTGGGTTGTATTGAATATACTGTCTCTGTGCAGGGAAACAGGAAGGGAGGCTGGACCTGTCCCACCCTGTGCACGTGGACAACTGTCTGCTGGAGCCTGAGACCAGACAGTGCTGGAGGGAGCTGCCTGCTTTCACCCACAGAGACCTCAGGTACATACACACACATTACATTACATTACGTGGCATTTAGCAGACGCTCTTATCCAGCGACGTACAACAAAGTGCAAATCAATCACAAGAACAAGTGCAAAAGTAGACCTGAGAGGACAGTACAGTTGCGAGTCCTAGTGTAAACATACAGAAATTCAGAACCCTTGAAGAGTACAGTCAGCTTTCAAACTAGCATACCACTGTTGGCAGCTAGAATACAACAACAGCCAATAAAAACAACAATACCTATACAAGTAACGATATCTATACATAAGTGCCATTACGGTCTAAGGCTAATCACAGTGATTGTGAGTTGGGGAGGGAAAGGTGTAGCCTGAAGAGATGGGTCTTCAGTCTGCGCTTGAAGGAGGTCAGAGACTCTGCCATTCTGACATTCACACACACACACACACACACACAGACACACACGTTGTGATTTTTATTTGTAGATCACCAGTCATCAGTCATGGACTACTATTCAGTAGGGTTCTTGTGTCTCCATGTATCTCACAATAAAACCAGTGGAATATGGCTGTATGTCCTCCCATTAAATTGTCCCTGCCACAACTCACATTAATACCAGGAAAACACTACTCTCACTAGCCATCGCCGCTGGGTGCTCCCGAGCATGCAACGCTCCAAAGCCAAATCTTTGTCTAAGCAGCACAGCATGGAGTCATGTGCTCGTGCCTGTTAATGCTTCTGCCCCTCCCCGCTCTGAGGGATGGGATTTAGTTCATTTGCATCAAATCATGTTTTATGATCTGATTACAGAAATGGGTCATGTCACTAATTATTCGGAGGAATCCGTTTTCGGGGGTTGGGGCAGTGGGGTTCAGTGTCCAAAAACAGAGTCTGTGTGCTCTGTGTTTAATATTCTATTATTTACTTAGTGAAATGTACCATTGGCCCAGGAAAACGGGGAAATTAAATCTATTCCGAGATATGAATTTACCATTTATTGCCTCAATTCCATTCTTTTTATGAGCATTTACAGTATATTTACTGTTAAACTGTTCATGAATTGTATCTAGACTTACAGGCAAGATTGTTTTTATTTACAGAGTATATGCACGAAGAGGAAAATATAATAAATACGTAAATAAATAATGTTCTTAGAATTTTCTTCTTATGTTTTTGGCTACATGGCCCGGAGCCATATACTGTACATGCATTTTATTGACGGTAAATGCTTCACTACTGTTAAACCCTTTATTGTGTAAGTCCTTCTATGTGCTTTTGCCATTGCTATTCATTCATTCATAAAGTCCTGTCAGCTGCTGTTCTTGTTTTGGCCTGTAGGTGGCATAAATAAGCAGACACTTTCTTTGAATCCAGGCCACGGCCTTTACTCTATCAACATTTCTCCTTTACTTTGACAGTGAAAGTGTTTTTTCCCCAAAACTGGGACTGGGACACGCAAGGTCGGTGGTTCTAATCCCGGTGTAGCCACAATAAGATCCGCACAGCCGTTGGGCCCTTCAGCAAGGCCCTTAACCCTGCATTGCTCCAGGGGAGGATTGTCTCCTGCTTAGTCTAATCAACTGTACGTCGCTCTGGATAAGAGCGTCTGCCAAATGCCATCAATGTAAAGTAAAGTAGGTCTGTGGGAAGAAAAGGGGCGATTAATTAAATGCAGTCTGTTTTCCTGCCCTCCAGGTATGCAATATCTGGATAAGAGCGTCTGCCATGTAATGTAATGTAATGTTGATTGAATCTAGGCCCAACTCAGTGATCATGCCTAAATCTTGGTTTTAGCATTATAACCTGAAAACCAGCAGACACTGCAGACTGGAGTTTGATACCTGTGCCACAGTTTATCTGAGTGCTTGTAGCAGCAGTCCCTGGTCAGTCTGGTGAGCACAGGTAGCCATTTTGAATAGCTGACTGTTCTAATTAAAGGCTAGATGAGGACTGTGCTTTACTCTATTGAATGAGGACTGTATGTGTGGGGTGACATGGCTCAGGCAGTAAGAGCAGTCGTCTGGAGGTCGGAGGGTTGCCGGTTCGATCCCCCGCCTAGGCTGTGTCGAAGTGTCCCTGAGCAAGACAACTAACCCCCAAATGCTGGTCGGTGCCTTGCATGGCAGCCAATCGGCGTCGATGTGTGAGTGTGTGTATGAATGGGTGAATGAGAAGCATCAATTGTACAGCGCTTTGGATAAAGGCGCAATATAAAGGCCAACCATTTACTATTTACCATGTGTGGTTGGCCTATTACAGTGCCTTACTCTACCTGAATGAGGACTTTGAAGGCGGGGACCTGTTCTTCACAGACAGAGATGCGAAGACCGTTTCGGTACGTTACGCCTCCTCCGCTCTGATCTGTGTAAAAATGTACGCCTGCGCTTCAACGGTGGAGCCGCTGGTGCGTTTTCACAGTGCGTCTCTGTGTCTCCTCAGGCCACAGTGAGGCCAAAATGCGGGCGGGTCGTTGGGTTCTCTTCGGGACCTGTCAATCCTCACGGAGTTACCGCAGTGACCGCTGGCCGGAGGTGCGCATTGGCCCTCTGGTTCACCAAAGAGAAGCTGCACAGGGACATGGTGAGACTCACTGCGGCTGACACAAAACTCTGCACTGCCTCTGCACAACACCCCTACAATATACATTAAGTGCAGCCTGGAAGTATTTGGACAGTGACACATTTGTTTTGTTGTTTTCGCTCTGCACTCCAGCAAACAGTTGAAATAAAACAATGAAACTTAACACACCTGTACCTGTCCAAGAAACGTTTGAGCAGCCACTTGTCCAATTACTTTTGGTCCCCTAAAGAGGAGGACTGTGTATAAAAAGGGATCGCAGTTCCTCCACGGTTCAACCAATACAGATGTAAAAACCTTCAAATCAAAGCTGAAAGTCTGCACTCTGTTTCAACTGTTGGAGCTGGAGTACAGAGCAGAAACGACAAAAAATGTGTCACTGTCCAAATAATTATGGATTGCACTGTAGCCTGCCTCGCATTAAACGTGTGACTGAAGCATGTTGAGCAGGCACAGGTCTGTGCGTGGGCTGATTTGCCCTCTTGTCCTCAGCGTCGGCGCGACGTCACGTCCGCTGTTGTAAATGTACCTGATGATGAGCATATGCAAACCAACGTTAACCCTCACTGTTCCAGGAGCGGGAGGAGGCGGAGGCGGCGTGGGCGAAGGACGGAGTGAGCGTGACCCGAGAGAAGGAGGAGGCAGGCGCCTCCACCCCAGCTCGCTCGGGGCGGAGTCAGAGCTCCAGGGAGAGGGGCAAAGTCAGGGGCAGGGTGGTGGGGGCGCGGGACGAATTGTGAGGGGCGGGGGAGGCGAGAGCCAGGACCGCCGCGTTCAAACGGGACACTCGCGCAGACGGCTCACTTCCATTCGGGCTGCACCCCCCAGCCGTGGGCCTGTCTCTTAGCCGCTGCCCGTTTCCCTCTCACTTCAGTAGCAGTGACTGTTTTTGTGTCAGAAAGACGACACTTGTGCCCGTTGCTCCTTTTCCCCTGGTAAGTAAGTCTATGTCAGGTCTTATGATGTAATGTTTTTTTTTTTATCTATTAAAAAAAGAAATGACTCTAAAATAAAACAAGCCCATTCCACTGACTCATGGGTCAGGGAGTGTGATAATGAAGTGAGAGACAGGGGGAGGGAGAGAGGTGTTAACACCCCCCCCCCCCCCCCGCCACCCCCCCCATCCATTAAATGATTACCCCAGCCTTCCTTTACCGCATAGGAGATTAGGGGTGAAAGGGAGAGAGGGTTAATACAGCGTGGTAATACAACAGTGTGCTCTGAGCTGTGCTACTCTACAGTACATTAACACTGATGCCCAGAGAGAGAGAGATTACTGTTAATCCCTCATAAAGGAGTGCATTTGTTTATGAAGATTAAAATCTCCATTTAGAATATGGAATAATAATCCAGGAGTAATCATTTAATCATTTACTTCCAACACTCGTCCATCCCTTCACATTAACCCCACCCTCACGTCTCACTGTCTCGCATAGTACGGTGTCCAGTCAGTCGGTGTTTATACGCTGTATTAACCCTCTCAGTCCCTGTTTTCTAATCCACCTTCAGCAGGGAAATGGGTCATTAAAACTGTTAATGTACAGCGCATATCCCCTTCTTCACATCCTCACACACCATCCTGGCATTAATCTAAATCTTTTTCTATATATTGACCCTGAATCAGACTCTTCACTTGTTCTGCAATTACAGAGTGCATGAAAACATCAAATTACAGTTAAGCAGCATGAAACCCATGGCATAAACATGTGTACATTTTTATGTAAATCCAGTACGATTTAATAATGATACATTCTTGACCATAATCAGTCTCTTGTCCGTGAAATGGAATGACGCTGGTCTCTTCCTCGTCCCTTCATATGAATGAATGGTAGTTGGGTGTTCGGGCCTGTCAGTTGTCAGTTAGTGGTTGTAGAACACTAGTACTAGCACCTGCTGTGTCAGCACGAGACGGCTAAGAACAGCCACAACATCCCGATCAACTAAAGTTAAGACCGGGCCCCTATGACACTGTGGCACAAGAGTTCTCACCGGTAACGCAGCTGAGCAGAACATCGATCAGCCTGTATAACAACATCCTGGTGCCTGACCGAACGTTACACCCCCTCCACTGCTTCACAGACCTTCCCGCTTCACCTAGGGCCAGACCTTAGGTCAGACCAGCCCCCTAAAATCCTGGGAGTTTTAGAATAATGTCCAACCTTGAAGAACCTGCTCTGACTGTTTGTGCACTGCAATGAAGTTCAGCCAAACGGAATGCCCTCAGTTTGTTAACCCCTTCCCCTTTCGGTAGAAATGCATGATTGTTATTGGCAAGATCATTGTCCGGTCCTTTGAACTAAAGAAACAAGTCAGTATTTGTGGTTTTTTGAGAGAGAGAGAAAGAGGGGGCCACGTGGAGTTTGACTCCACGCAGTGAACTCTCACACTGCTCTTCTACGGCCTCTGCGTCCCAGAGGTCCGGATTACAGACACGCATCACTACATCTGGTCAACGCTGTCTTCTGCCTGAGAAAGAACACCCCCCCCTCTCCCTCCCTCTTTCTCCCTCCCTCTCCCTCCCTCTTTCTCCCCCCCTCTCGTTCCAGCTGTTCTAATATTAGATTTACCCCCAAGTTTACAAAATACTGAGCCACCTGTCAATCATTGCTCACTTTTCCACCTTAAATAGACATGTCTCTCGCCCTTTATTTACTTTCTCTACAGTTTCATTTATTTTCGGTCCGCTCTCCAATTACCCTTCGCCTGCGCCCTGCACGTGCACCAGCTGAGGTGTGTTTTGGAGTCTGGTTACCCAGCATACACCTCCTGAATGAACTGCCTTCCATCCTGTCTCGGTCTCCGTGATGGGCTCTTGTCCATTAAAACACCTGTAGAGAGACTTAATTGCTCAGACACTTTAGCGCAGAAACTGAGCTTATGCACAATTACAATATAATGAAACATGCAGGTGAAAAAAAAGACAACACTGTTATTTAATACCTGTCACTAATAACCACAATTTAAGACTGAAATTGCACAAAGATGACAACCCTAATCAAGATAAGGACAAAATAGGAATCCGTTCTTAGTAACAGAATCACAGACTGGGTCTGTAAGTATTATCAGACACAACACAACTACACACATGACTCATTTGTTGTTGGACATCTACCCAACTCTTTTATGTTGCCTGAAAGCACCATCCATGTTCGTTAATACTGCCCTTGCATTGTAGCATAGCGTAGTTTCTACTTCCACTGTTCGTGTGTTCACAGACAACCCCACTATGTCTGTGGTGTGGCCGGCTACCAAGATCTCTCCTCGATTCCTCAAGATACAGAATATTCCATTTCCCATCATTTCATCCCTCTCTCCAGCTCCTCCTCCATGCCTTTATCTATCGTTCTCTTCACCTCTTCATCGTTTCACCTCTTGGCAAAGGTTGGCAAAGGACCCCCCCCCCACACACACACACACACTTTCTGCCTAGACACCCTCACTCTCCCCTCCCTCCCTCCCTCCCTCCCTCTCTCCCTCTGTCCATCCCTGGCTTTATCCCTTCATCTCTGATCTCCCTTCATCCTCTCGAATCCTTGTCTGAGGGAGGGAGAAAGCGTCTGGTGTGTGCGCGCGAGTTTGCGTGTGTGTGTGCGTGTTTCTGTGCAAGAAAGAGTGAATGAGACCACGAGAGCCCCCGTGAAAGAGGAGCAAAAACACTTCATCACAAAGAAGGGGGGACTGGGAAAAAGTGACAGAAATTTCAAAGAAGGAGTGCTACTGCATTTTGAGCTTAAAAAGGTGAGTGATACGGTTTTTCATTGCTGCCAATGGGCTGTTATTGTCACTGTGGATTGTAGTTTAGTATAACGATTCCACTCTTGATATCACTGAACTGCTGTGTGTGTGTGATTGTGTGTTTCTGTAAAATATTTTTTTGTCATGTTTTGATATTTTGTTACGAAATGAAAATGAGCAGTAATTCCAACCGAAGATGAGGTTAGAGGATTAGAGGTATTTTAGAGGTATTTCTGGAAGTACTGGATGAGGATTACAGATGATATGTCCTGCAGGTATCCTGTTGAAAATGTAAAATGCTTCATTATGGTGTAGCTAGACATCATTTCATGGCAAATTATGTTTGACTAATCACTGGGTGCGTATGATTCCTATATACATTTTATCACTGTAATAGTAATTGTAATTATTGTGGGTTACACCCCTAAAGTAATGCATCTCAGAAGAAGTACATGTGATTGCTTAAAAAATATGATTCGTCATTGAACCATTAATTGCTTTGGTTGTGCCTATACCAGTACAGTACAGCATTGCTTCCTATTGGAGTCTTCATTTATTCTCTATGGGCCAATAAGCAACCACTGCTCTACATTGGGATGGCAGTAGTTCCAGATATCAGGACTGGGAATGTTGTTATAACCCTATTATAGCGTACATGCTCTGTATGAGCTTAGTGTGAAAAAGGTTTTGGCCAATGACAATAGCAATTACACGGTTTAGAGTATTTTGCTTGAAAATGCATGTTCTGGGTCAGCCTGATTATAGACATCGCCTGAGGTATTGCCAATGCAATTCACTCAGGACACGGGCCCACGGACATTCACACAGGGCCTATGCTATGAAAATGAGACTATTATTTCCTTCATGTTCCTATGTAAGTAGCTCTTGCTAAATGCCTACATGTAAATATCAAATTTCAGCTGCTCCTTTAGCCTCAACGGACCCTTTAAGTTCATTGGGTCCGTCGCTGTGATCCGCTCGAGGTTTATTGGGCTCTCCGGCCCTGCTCAAGCAGTGCTAATCGCACCACTGCACTCTCACAAATAAACCCTTATAGGTAGCCTATAGCCCCACTTTATCTCTCTAGTCTAATGCAGCTTCTCTCACTCACTCAGAACTGACTGGGATTCACTACGGTGCTAAAATCGGCCCTTTGCATATAATAATAATAATAATAATAATAATAATAATAATAATAATAACAATAACAATAATAATAATAGCAACAACAACAACAACAACAATAATAATAATAATAATAATAACAATAATAATAATAATAATAATAATAGCAACAACAACAACAATAATAATAATAATACTAATACTAATAATAATAAAAATAATAATACCAAAAAGGCAAAAGCTAAAATGACTATCATCCAATGCTATCACCTCAGCAGCCCCCCTCCCTCTCCCCCATGTTGATCCAGATGTAAAGAGCAGTCAGTAATCGGATGACAGCAGATTTGATGCAAAAGGCTTCTCTTAAAATCTCAGCCAGGATTTAACCTGCTCTCTCTCCCCCCTCTCACTCGGCCTCTCCCTTTCTCTCCCTCTCCTGGCTCCAATCTTTTTTTCATTCGTCAGTGTTTCAATGCACCGTCCAGTTTGTGTATTCAATCAATGACATTAACAAAAATGATGAGTGTGGATAACTTCAATTGACTTCTGATTATACACTGATATATAGATGGACAGAATTGTATTCCCTGAGAAACCAAAGGCCAATTGAACAAATCTCTTTCTCTCACAGTCACTCACTCTCTCTTTCTATTGCTCTCTCTGTTCACAAACAAATTTTAGTCAAATTCACCGGTCACAAGATTTGTCAGAGACACAGGCAAACAGAGTAAGCAGGGGAGACAGGAAGAGGCATACAAAAGGAAAGATTGCAAATCATCTCTCCATTTTGAAGGTAAGATCATTTTTTAAAACATTGTTTCGACATGTAAATAATGTATGATAGGTAACTGTGTTTCATGTTCCTTGATAAAAAAACTGCATATCAGGTGAAAATTAGGAAACATTTTGTGTAAATATCAGAGGTCATGTGGAAAGTTGTAAGGGCATTTTCTTAAAATGTGTAACATGTAATTAATTAAATATGTCATATATAAACTAAAATACAGATGTATCCAACTCCAGATAAAACTGGTGGGAATGAGAGAAAATAGAAAATGATGCAATAAAAAGACTTTACTGGACAACTTAATTCAGAAATGTCTGAATATTGAAATGATTGAACATACAGTGCAGTCTGTAAGTATTTGGACAGTGACAGTGTTGTCTTGGCTTTGTACTCCAGCACATTAGATTTGATATCAAGTTCAGACCATTGGAATTGTAGGAATTACAGACGTTTTTAACATAGTCCCCCCATTTTAGGGGAGAAAAAGTAATTAGACAATTGGCTGCTTATCTGTTTATTGGCCAGCTATGTGTCTCTGCATCATTTGTTCATGCACAAGAAAGCTATCAGAAGGTCAAGAGTTTATTCTAGGTGTGGAATTTGCATTTGGAGTCTATTGCTGTTGTCTCTCAACATGAGGACCAAATAAGAGCCAATGCTAGAAAAGCAGGCCGTCATGAAGCTGTAAAACCAGAATAAATCGATCGAAAACATAGCAACATCATTGGGTGCGTCAAAACCAACTGTTTGATACATCATTAAGAAGCAATGACACACTGGTGAGCTCAACAATAGCAAACAACTTGGTCGAGCACAACCACTGTAGTGTATGACCAAAAATACTTTCAGTTGTGAAGAAAAAACCCTTTTCAGCTGTTGAACAGATCGGGAAACACTCTTCAAGATATAGGCATAGATGTGCCAGACCAAAATAAAGAGAAGACTACACCAGCATAACCTTGGTAGATTCACTGCAAGATGCAAACCACTGGTAAGCTCCAAGAACAGAATGGCTAAGTTGACAAAAAATAAAAAATAAAAACTGCAACAAAAAGAAAAGTGAGGAGGAAAAAAAGAAAAGAAAAAAAGTCACTTGTGATACAAGGCATCTTATCCTCATCTTTAAGACACGGTGGAGCGTGAACATGCATGGCTGCCACTAGTACTGTCTCACTTCTCTTTATTGATGATGTGACTGCCGATGGCAGTAGGATGAATTCTGAAGAGTACAGAAACATCTTATCTGCACAGATCCAACCGCATGCCTCATTGAACAGCGCTTAACCCTGCAGCAGGACAATGGACCCTAACATACTGCTGAAGCCCGCAACAAGCTTTTCAGCGCCATAAAGCGATTCTTAGCTGGCCAGCTCAATCTCACACCCTCCATCCACCTGAACATGTTTCACTCGCTGAGGACTGGACTGAAGGCAAAGCACCTGAGAAATGAACAGGCTGGCTACAGCAAAGGCCTGGTAGAGCATCGTCAAGGAAGACACCCAGCGTCTGTTGATGTCTACTTCAGGCAGTCATCTAATGCAAAGGAGACTTTTACTTCAGATTATGGTGAATTGTCCAATTACTTTGGCTCCCCCTAAAATTATTTGACTGTAAAACGGGCTGTAATTCCTTCAAGAATCACCCGATGTGGATGCAAATACCCTTAAATTAAAGCTGACAGTCTGCATCTTAACCCCATATTCAGCCAAAACATTTAAAAAAAAATAGTGTCACTGTCCAAATACTTACGCACTGCACTTGCAGAGAAACACAAGCATGTGAATAACCCTGCTGAAAAAAAGGCAGCCCAAGCTAGGTTTCGAACCACAGCTTAGCTGGTTGACCAGTTCAGACCAGCTGAAGCTATGTTTTGAAACAGCTGGTAGCTGGTCCTAGTCACATCTACTCCCATCTTTCAACCTCAGCTGTAAATGTTACTAATATTAGTATAATTCTTATTAACTGGATGGGAATTACATGATAATGCGGGGAAAAAGGAACAGGTAATGAGATTGCATCAGCAGAAATAGACTGAGGTCGAGCCAGATGCTTCAGCAGGATCGGTGGATGGGATGGGGGGCGGGGGGGTGTAGATAACATTATTACCAATAACGTGATGGGGAAGGACAGATAGGGAACACTTGGGTTAACAGTGTGATGGACTGGGCAGACAGGTTTGCGCATAGACTTGGTGTGTGCTGACAAGACATGTGATTGCGGGCCGGCTGTGTATTTGTGTATTTAGCTCCATGTAGCATGTGTTCATATGCGCTGTATGCATAGGCTTCTTGTATTTAACCTGCCCATGTGACTGTCTGTCCACGTACATATACGTGCTCTTCCGAGAAAAGAAATTTGCAAAGCAGTTGAGGAATGTTTGAATTGCAAATAGCTGTTTAAACCAGAGCCTAGGGGAGAGAGAGGCTAATGGAGAAGCTCTCACGCATAAACAATTGAAACTATGCTCTAGATTTGTGGTACAACAGCTTGACTAGTACCAACAAAGTCAATGGATGATGATACTGATGAATTTACAGTGGGGTGCAAAAAAAAGGGCACCCCTGATTTAAATGTCTGTTACAATAAATCTATTTGTGATCAAAAGCAAACCTGAATTCAAAATGGTACAGTGACACTATTTTGTCTGCTCATTTTAAAGCAAGGTTTTTATTTTCATTTTTTACTGTTTATAAATTATTAAAAAAAGGAAAAGGGCCCAGTGCAAAAGTTTGGGAACCTTTTTGGATTGTTCTTTGTTACTTTTTTTGAAAGATGACTACTAAGGCCCAGACCCAGGTGATTTACTCATTAGAGCATCAATGAGTCAGGTGAGTATAATTCCAGGGTTTAACTTTTTATTCTGAATTTACAAAGTATCCAACTGCAACTATGGGTTCCTCTAAACAGTTGTCCTAGGATTTCAGAATCAGGATGGTTCATTTCCACCAAGAAGAAGAAGGCTACAAAACCTCTACATACAGGATTGCCAGAAAGAACTACCTGAACATAAAATGAAGTGTCTGAGGGGTGAAGAACACCTTGCCAACTGTGAAGCATGGAGGTGGATCCGTTATGCTTTGGGGTTGTGTGGCAGCTGAGGGCACAGAAAATATTGTGCGAGTGGAAAGAAGAATGGATTCCACCAAATATTAAGAAATTCTAGAGGCTACTATTCAAAGGTCATTCCAGATATTGAAATTGAAGAGAGGTTGGGTATTCCAGCAAGACAATAATCCAACGCATACCTCGAAATCAACCATGAAGTACCTCCAGGAAAGATGGATGAAGATTTTGGAATGGCCACCACAGTCCCCAGACTTGAATATTATTATTGAAAATCTATTGAGCTAGAGGTTTTGCCAGGAAAAATGGGGAAAAAGGAAGGAAGTACTAAGTGACAGGGGTCCCAAACTTTTGCACAGAGACTTTTCCCTTTTTTTATTATTTTGAAACTGAAAACATTTCATGTTTAATGTTATATTATTTAGAGGTCAGGTTCGCTTCTGTTCATTTCGATATTAATTGTATTGTATGTCCCCTTTTCTGTATCTTACCCATCATTCATTGTGCTTTGCTTGTCTGACCTCACTTCCTGTCCCCTCTTCTCAGTGACAGGAACACACAGCCGTTGCCATGGGTGAAATGGAGCAGTTGCGTAAGGAGGCGGACAACCTGAAAGATGAGATTACTGTTAGTTTCTCAATCACTATTAAATGGACTTCAATTGGCTAAATTCCTTCAGAATTATTAGCTGCTATGATCATTTGAAATGCTATTATCTGTAGTTATTCACAATCTTGAATATATTCATTATTCCCATATTGCCACAAGAGTTCAGTTGAAGACAAACCCTTTGTATGTGAAATATGAATATTAAAAATTCAGTTACAGCTGCCAGATGTGATTTCTTAAATCGTGATCATCCCGTTGTTTCAAACACAAATGTGTATAGCCTTTACCATTATTTAATGTTACTTGTTAAGATTTAAACAATGGCAGTCCTTTACTGAGCGTCTCTTTATCCAGCACAATTGCTGCAGCCATTTCTAATAGGGATAGAATAGTTTCTCAAAAGGAAAAGGCCTGCGTGATGATTTATTACTGGGCAGATTAGCGTTATCAGTCTTTGTCTCTGTATGCACTAGGCCGCTCGTAAGGCTGTTCAGGACCAGACTCTGCAGGACGCGGCCGCGGGGATCACCGTGGTGGCCCGTGTCCAGCTGAAGACCAGAAAGACCCTGAGGGGTCACCTGGCCAAGATCTACGCCGTGCACTGGGGCACCGACTCCAAGTAAACGGCTCCTATTTCTGAGGCTTACATCATGGGCCCGGGGTTGCCAGACTGGAGCATGGGGGGGTCCATGAAAGAGTTCAGACCTCCTGAACAAAATGGAAAAAATATTTTCTATTCTAAGAATTTCTATGTTTTCTGCATTGCATTAATTGCACGGTAAAAAAAAACGTACTGGTTTAAAGATCATCACATGTATTTGTTTACACACACATGGATATATTGTATAGTACTAAGGACATTAGTCGATAAATCAAAAAACGTCTTAAATAGCCACTGTATTACAGCATGTAGTGCTTTTTTATGAAGCTGCGAGTAGTTAACCATTGATCTGAGGGAGGTTCTCAATTGGGGCTCATTCCATTTCGGGAGTCCTGGGGACCTGAGCCCCCTGAGGGCAGAGAGGCATGAAATGTGGGAATCAGGTTTACTCATGGCTGACGCCCACGCTGTCTGTGAGCCAGGTGCAGTAATTCTTTCGAGCGACCAATCTACCAACCCCAGTTCTACACCTCAGGGTTCCTGGGTTCACCTCAGGTTTCCCACTGTTTTCAAGACATTCCAGGAAATTTCCAGAACATTCTGCGTGAGCAACACGTGTAATATATAGAATGATAAAGGGCCTGGGCGCCTGTGGTTTTGACCTGTAACTTTACACTAAAATATTTTCCAGCACATTTAGTCAATTTTCTCAATTTTCCATTACTTTTCCATGACAGGAAAACTGCATTGTAAAAAATCCAGGTTTTCCAGGATGTATGAGAACCCCGAATCTCCATTGCACACCCCATTCACACTTAGCAAAACTGCTAAACTGCTAAAAAAACTGAGTGAAATGAATGGCTTTCCCTCTCTTCTGCAGGTTGTGTGTCAGTGCATCACAAGACGGCAAGCTCATAGTGTGGGACAGCTACACCACCAACAAGGCAAGCAGCATAAGAGAGGACTTTCTACAGCAAGCTTTTCCTTCCCCCTCATTCTCTATGTCAGATAATATGTGGAACAGACTCGTCACAGGGCGAAAAGAGAAATTCATATGAAAATTGCTAATCAGATGAGAATGAGAATGTGCTCCTTATTAGCAATATGTAACTTTCTTCGCAACTTATTTTTTCCAAGATGTTTTTTTATTTTTCATTGGCCCATTCTGTTAAGGCACGATCACACAGTGGTGTGTGGATGAACCCCATGCTCACAGACACACGATCACACAGTGGTTTACTGCTCTCTGGCGACCCCTGCTGGTCAATCAGGCACCCTTAGACCACATGCCAAATCCCAATTTCCATGTGAGCTTGGTTGTGGGCTGTGCAGGCTGGCGACACCATCTGTTTTGGAGGGGAACTGCGGATGTCGACACTCTCCGAAATTGGCCGTGGTTTGTGCATGAACTGGGGCTGTGCTTGCAAATCATTGTACATTCCAAAAAGTAGGGGTGGTGGTGGGGGGGGGGGGGGTTGGATATTGTGCCATTCAGCCACATTGGGGGGGGTTAAAAAAGTTTAGAGGAAAACGTTGACTCTTGCCCTGCTCCACCCTAATCATTGTCCCCCAGGTGCACGCCATCCCCCTGAAGTCGTCGTGGGTGATGACGTGTTCCTACGCACCCTCGGGGAACATGGTGGCCTGTGGTGGTCTGGATAACATGTGCTCCATCTACAACCTGAAGGGCAAGGACGGCACCGTCAAGGTCATGAGGGAGCTGGCTGCACACACAGGTACACCGCCTGACTGGCTCTGACACCATGTGACTCGCTCTGACACCGCCTGACTGACTCTGACACCATGTGACTGGCTCTGACACCACCTGACTGGCTTTGATACCATATGACTGGCTCTGACACCGTGTGACTGGCTCTGACACCGTGTGACTGGCTTTGATACCATATGACTGGCTTTGACACCGTTTGACTGGCTTTCGCACCGTTTGACTGGCTTTCGCACCGTTTGACCGGCTTTGACACCGCCTGACTGGCTTTGACACCGTTTGACTGGCTTTGACACCGCCTGACTGACTCTGACACCATGTGACTGGCTTTGACACCGCCTGACTGGCTTTGATACCATATGACTGGCTTTGACACCGCCTGACTGGCTTTGACACCATGTGACTGGCTTTGACACCGTGTGACTGGCTCTGACACCGCCTGACTGGCTCTGACACCGCGTGACTGACTCTGACACCATGTGACTGGCTTTGACACCGTTTGACTGGCTTTGACACCGTTTGACTGGCTTTGACACCATGTGACTGGCTTTGACACCGTTTGACTGGCTTTGACACCGCCTGACTGGCTCTGACACCTCCTGACTGACTCTGACACCATGTGACTGGCTTTGACACCGTGTGACTGGCTTTGACACCGTTTGACTGGCTTTGACACCTCCTGACTGACTCTGACACCATGTGACTGGCTCTGACACCATGTGACTGACTCTGACACCGCGTCACTGGCTCTGACACCGCCTGACTGGCTCTGACACCGTGTGACTGGCTTTCGCGGCTGTCACACAGGTTTCCACCTGTCAGACGAGCCCATTGTGAGCTGTGGATGCTGATGTCATTTCCTGCAGCTAAATTCCTGTACTTACTATGCCTGCGGCCATCAGCCACACAGGGCAATGGATGACTGGCTGCGTAGGGAGGGTTTATGTTGGCCGGATTGTCATCATGCATGGGGTTGCCAGGTTTGGAATTTGTGAAAACTTGGTGGATAACGTGCAGTTGGAAGCTTAATCGCACGCGGTGGGGAGCTGTCAGAACCAATCACAGGCCAGGTGCTTCAGGTGAAAAAAAAATTCATTCAATGAATTCACTTGGGACCACAAACTGGACCTGTAGAAATGATGTGAAAATCAGACATTCTGCTCAGAAATGGTGCATACTTGCTGACATCCTCACAGAGACTGTTACAGCAACGAGAAAAACATACAAATGTAACCGCACAATTCAAATTGGGACACAAAAAAACGACATTTGCTCATTGTGACATTCATAGAATTGTGGAGCAATTCTGATTACAGCAATACTATGTGTGTAAGATAGTATTCACTTATGCTTCTCAATTTCAAGTTTAGGGGCAAATTTCTATTTTATTTAAAAAAATTTTTAAAAGCCTGGCTTTTGAGGTCAATGTCCTGTTCATACTCAAAAGTTATTTAAGAGGTTTTGCCGTTCACTTCACTTGGTCAGCTTATAATTCTCCTCCACAGAACAATGATGATAGATGACTATTCTATGCGATACCGTAGAAACATGAGCGCTTGAACAGTATATGAGTGAGCCGTATTCCACAGCCAGGGAATGTCATTGTGTGGTGAGTCACCCGTATGAACTGAGAACACTCAGGCCTGCGGCAGTCAGACCCAGTCACTGGTGAGACCGCGGTCAGCGATGCCCCTGGGGCCTGACATGGCTCAGGCAGTAAGAGCAGTCGTCTGGCAGTCGGAGGGTTTGCCGGTTCGATCCCCCGCCCGGGCTGTGTCGAAGTGTCCCTGAGCAAGACACCTAACCCCCAAAAGCTCCTGACGAGCTGGTCGGGGGCCTTGCATGGCAGCCAATCGCCGTCGGTGTGTGAGTGTGTGTGAGTGTGTGTGTACGAATGGGTGAATGGAGAAGCATCAATTGTACAGCGCTTTGGATAAAGGCGCTGTATAAATGCCTGCCATTTACCATTTACCATTTCTGTTTGCCCAGGATACCTGTCCTGCTGCCGATTCCTCAACGACAGCGAGATCATCACCAGCTCCGGCGACTGCACCTGGTAATCCCTCTTATTATCCTTCTGCCGCGTCCACAGAGAGGAAGAGAGCTTCCCCATGAACTAGGCACACTTACTGAAATGCAGAAACACTCTCAGCACACTGTGTTATTTAACAACAGCAGCGCTTCACAAACGTAACAAGCCAAACGGTGTTCTGAAAGGAATCACGGTAAGACATACCTGTATGTTGTGCTTCGTGATACTGGTCTCGACACTGACTAAAAACAGCTCTTTGCAGAAGGCACACTCGCTGAAATACTCTTACCACACTGCTTATCGAACAACAGCAGCACTTTACTTCTGCAAAGAGCTTTCCCCCCCCCCCCCCCCCAGTACTGGGAGCAGATTAATTTTTAACACTGTTTGGCCTGCTGCAGTAAATTTGTTAGGTTTGTGATATACGGTCATCTCAGCCTGTTTTAATGGGCGACAGATCACAGGAAAGGACAATGGTAATGGGAAGTGTATGTGGTTTACGTGACGCTGGCTGACTGGCCTGTTATCGGCCCCCCTGGCAGTGTGCTGTGGGACATCGAGACGGGCACGCAGAAGACCGTTTTTGCGGGCCACATGGGAGACTGCATGTCCTTGGCTGTGGCACCCGACTTCAAAATGTTCATCTCCGGGGCTTGCGACTACACAGCCAAGCTCTGGGACATCAGAGAGGGCGTCTGCAGACAGACCTTTGGGGGCCACGAGAGCGACATCAACGCCATTGGGGTGAGGCTGAATGGCAGCGCGCACACACACACACACACACGCACACACACACACACACACACACCTGCACGCACGCACACACCCACACACACACACACACACGCACGCACGCACGTGCACGCACACGCACACACACACACACACACCCGCACGCACACACACGTGCACGCACACACACACGAGCACGCACACACACACACAGACACACATGCACACACACGTGCACGCACACACACACGAGCACACACACACACACACACACACCTGCATGCACACACACACACGTGCACGCACGCACACACGAGCACACACGCACACACGAACACACACACACATGCATGCACACACACCCGCACGCGCACACACACACCCGCACGCGCACACACACACCCGCACGTGCACACACGTGCACGCACACACACACACACAAGCACACACACACACGCATGCACACACACACCAAGAGGCATGAATTATATCTCTCGCAAAACTTCAATTTCAATTTTACCACGTCATACTGAAGTACAAATTCAGAGCGACAAAATGACATAACAACATTATGCTTTTGTAAACCGCAGTTTTGAGAACACAACATTCTCGACACGAGATCCACTCTTATGACAGGAATGCTTTCCTCGGTTTTTTTTTTTTTGTCAGTTTTTTCATTTTGATGTGTTTCATTCAGAAATATTAATATAAAACAGACGACTTTAGATGCCCACTGTCCAGAATGCACACACCCCACCCCACTTACCAGGGTGACACATCACTCACCCCTGACCTCTCCCTCAGTTCTTCCCCAACGGGAACGGCGTGCTGACGGGCTCGGACGACTCCACCTGTAAGCTGTACGACCTGCGGGCTGACCAGGAGCTCATCACCTACCAGGACTCCAGCATCATGTGCGGAGTCACCTCCCTGGCCCCCTCGGTGTCCGGGCGCCTCATCCTGGCCGGATACGACGACTTCAACTGCAACATCTGGGACACGCTCAAAGCCGAGAGAGTGGGTGAGTGAGAGAGAGGGAGGGAGGACACTGAGGGCAGGTGGGAATGGGGAAGAGAGGAGAGAATGTGGGATTAAATTCCATTTCATTTTATTTGTATCGAACGGAATCTTACAGTAGACTGGCTCTGACATCACGTGACTGGCTTTGACATCGCGTGACTGGCTCTGACCCCCCAAATAGCACATCAGATGAACAACTCCCTAGTGGGGAGACAAACCCTCAAACAGTGGCAAGAAAAAACTCCCTGATGGGAAGAAATCTTGGGAGGAACCTGGCTGTAGGGGGATGCCCATCAACCACTGGCCTATAGTTTGAGATGGTGACAGTTCAGGTATTAAACTAGCAGAGTCCACATGGATGGATGTAAAGTATGCCGTTCAGAGGGCAGAGGGATGAATCTGTAGCTCTGGGATGTGTTGAAGCATGGGGATGAATCAGATCATGGCTTAGCGAGTGAAAGACAAACGGAGCAGCAGTAGGGAGGTGAGGAAAGAGGAAGAGGTGAAAGAGTGAAGGAGGAAAGTGGTTGGTGGAGGGATGAGGGAAAAAGTAGTGGAGGCAGAACTGAGAAAGGAGGGGAAAGAAAATGGTGATAGACAGGGTAAGGGAGAAAGGGCAGGGACTAAGGAGGTCTGGGGTATTCCAAAAGCATTTTATATTTAATCATCCATGGTACAGCCAGTCAGGTCCTACCTGCTGTTCTCTAGTTCATACTGGTCTTCATTAGCATGCTGTAGGCTCTTACCTTGCGTTCATGATTTACCCACTCTCACCCAGGAGTGCTGGCTGGTCATGACAACAGAGTGAGCTGCATCGGGGTGACACCTGACGGAATGGCAGCTTGCACGGGATCCTGGGATAGCTTCCTGAAGATCTGGAACTGAACCAGCCCTTGAGAGACAGAGCGGAAGAAGGTTAACCAGGCAGGGAGAGGGAGAAATGGGTCGAAAAGAGGAAAGAGGTGTTGGGTTCTGGGGAGGGAGGGTATTGGGAATTAGAGGGTGTTTGTTGTGCCATTTCAAGGCCTTTGTGTTGTGAGAGGGTTTGTGATAGAGGGAGACACTCACTTCTCATATCTCTCCCTCCCTCAAACAAAAGCTTGTGATAGGAAATAAGGGGACTTAAAAAAATATATATCCTTGAAGATGATTCCATCTCCCAGCCTCTGAAGAAGAGAATGGTGGCGTTTAAAATCTAACAATGCGGAAGTTGTCATGGCAACTGCCAAAAAGGATTAGCATCAAAATAGGATTTAAATAGGTTTAAAATGTTAATCAAATCGAAACATTTTCATGAAAAGTAGGATATACACAGGATGTAAGTACAAGTTTGCTTTTGGCATTTCGTTTGTTTAGAATTTCCCTAGTTAGTGTTTATTTATTTATTATACTTTGTGTATTAGTGTGCAGTTTGGTGTAAGGTAGTTTTGCCACACCACAGGTGTGTGTATGCAACTGGAGGGTATTTGCCATCATTCTGGCTCTATAGTTGTGGCCAAACAACCTTGGCTTGAGCCAGAATGGCAGCACCTTTGTTTTCATTGAGCAAACCATTGAGCTGACAGATGGGAGAGCCAAAGGGTTCACCGAGCCCTTTCAAAAACATGACCTCCTTTCAAACAGACAGACAGACATTAAAAACATCCCCATCAGTAATATGCCAAACCCAGCAGAGCCAGATGGTTAATTCTGCTTCACATTTACCTTGTGTACTGTAGTTCGTGATAAACCAACAGCCAGCGACAATCACAGCCAATTTCATAAGACATTCACCGATTCATGTTACACACAGAATTCCATCGCAAAAATGCATTATTCTCCAGTAAAGGGGTCTTTCACTTCTGACTTGATCTTAGGCAACTATGCACAACAGTCAAATTGCACTGGTTGAAGTTGTAGGCCTAGAAAGAAAATGAATGTCTTACTCTGGTATGAAATAACCTCCCTAACTTTTACTGCCTTTTGTAGTGAGTTTTACACATTAAGCCTGTCTAAAACAATGACCTTTCTAATAAACACAGAATTCTGCATTAAATGTGTCCGTGTGTTGCCTTGTGAATGCAAAAACCACTGAACTCACCAAACTAGTTTAATGTACCTCAGAAAAATGTTGTTGTAAAAACCTGTTGTGATCTACTTAGTGCAGTGACACATGGGGTGTGGGTTCAAGTAAATCAAGAGTAAAGGCTAATACAACTTTTTATTTACAAAACAGATAAAAACAGCACAGGGAGACACTGACAAGGACATTTACAAGTTAAGCAAAGATTAAGATGGCAGTGCGGTGAAAACTGAGATTAGTGTGAATTTCATATGAAACACATCCTTTGTGTAGTCACACTGTACATGGCAAAGTAAGTTTCTTCATATGATTAACTTTCTCCGAGTCCAGTTTAGTTCATTGGTCCATTCATGCACTCGGTCCCCTATCTCTGGTTCTCCTTGTTCAGGGAGAGCGTTAAGGCACGTCTGTCAACCTGACCCAGTCTTTGCCTGTCAGGAGTGGAGATCTTCAGCTTCATCTGAAAGGGGGAAAAAATATATATAGTCACTGCTGTACCAAAATATCATCATAGCGAAAGCATTGTGCTAAAAAGCCCTTTGGAGAGCCAAGTGCGAAGATTCTCATATTCCACCCGAGCAGTCCACTAAAATATGTCCATGAATACATTTGAGGTGAGAAATTTTTAGTTCATATTTGATCTGCAAAGCCTAGTTTGACAGTATGAGTTTCATGAAGCAGAAACAGCCGTGCTGTAGGAATTCATTTGCGTAAAGAATGATTTATGCAAATGAGATCGACGCACCGGCTCCACCCACACCAGGAAGCATTTTTCAAAACTATGGAACAGGCGGAGCCAGGCTGAAGCAGTGAGTGCAGTTCCTCTTAAAACTATTCACAATTCAACACCGATGTTTGCTTAACACGCTGCGTGCGATGCATACCTGTGAGCTGTGCTCCAGGGGGGAGTTTGCCTTGAGGATCTGCAGAGGGGAGCGGCCCTCGCTGGCCAGTGCTTTAGCGCACCTCTCTGTGGAAGAAAACGGGGGGGGGAAGTGAGGGGCAGAGCACAGCTGGCCGACTGAATAGCAGCAGAATACAGACAATCTGAGAGGAAGTGGAAAATCTTTTTGAACACTGTAAACAGGTAGGCTGATTACACATGGCTCTACAGTGATCCCAGTTTAGGAACATTTGTTCCTGCTAACAGGAAAAAAATACTTTGTAATCTAACTAACTAAACTACTAACTGGGATGCATTAGTGTGCACCTTCATTTTTGAACTTGGGGGGAAAAAAAAAAAACTGTAAAGCCCTGTTACATGTACAAACATATAATGTATATTTAAAAAAATAATAATAGTAATAAAAAATAAAAAACTTGCAGTTACCTCTCTGCTTCTGTTTAGCCACTGGTCCTCGGTTTTCGTTCCCAGCTTTCCTTCCTCCTACGCGGACAGAGAGGGGGGAGGAGCTCCCTTTGGCTTTCCCCTGTACCCCTCTCGCTCTCACGCCTGTTACCCCAAACCCCACGCCCAGCCACTGGGGCTTGAACACCACTTGGCTGGGACTCTTAGTGCTAAACGTGGGGAGTTTCACTCCCATGTGGTCCCACCCAGCCTGGGCTCGGGGGTTCTCGTTACGACTGGGAGCGGGGTCGGCTGCGGCAGGTTTGGGGGACTCTTCTGCACCCGATTCAAGTTTGGCTGGAGAGTCAGCGGAGTCACTCTGGGGTTCAGCGACATCACCACAGGTAGGGGAGGTGGTGAGGGACACCTCGGCGCTCGATGGCGGAACAGAGTCAGGGGTGGGGGACGGACAGGCCTCCGGGTCTAATGGAGCAGGGGTGGAGGATAAACAGGCCTCCGGGTCTAATGGAGCAGGGGTGGGGGATAAACAGGCCTCCGGGTCTAATGGAGCAGGGGTGGGGGAAGGACAGACCTCCGGGTCTAATGGAGCAGGGGTGGAGGATAAACAGGCCTCCGGGTCTAATGGAGCAGGGGTGGGGGATAAACAGGCCTCCGGGTCTAATGGAGCAGGGGTGGGGGACGGACAGACCTCCTGGTCTAAATATCCGCAGGGCTCGATGTCAGGGAGAGGAGAGTGCGGACGGGAGGCGTCGTCAGAGACGTCGGAGGAAGCCTCCCCATCGTGGCAGGCCAGAAGGCTCAGACTCAGCTCCTTGTTGAGAGGCAGATCGTCGTCCGTGGTCGCCTCCTCCGACTCCAGACTCCCGTCGACTTCCCCGCCCTCCGGCCCCTCATCCTCTGCCTGGCTGGCGGCGCTGTGTGCGGACGCGGCCTCGCCGTCACGGGCCTGGTGCGCCGGGCAGGCCGGGGCCGGCGGGATGCACACGCCGGGGGCCAGAGCGTCAGAATCTGAGGAGGGGTGGGGAGGGAGGAAAGGCTTGACCGAGTCCATCCCTCCCTCTTCCTCAAGGCTGAGGCTGTGCACTTCGGATAACTTCATGGGAGGCAAAGGTGCGACCCTGTCCCCTCCTTCATTAAGGAAGAGCATCCCCAGGCGACGGGCGAAGGAGTGGACGGTGGCTAGAGGGGGGGGGGGGTTAGTACAAGTTCACAAACATCAACAACTAAATCCTAACTTACCGCGTCCAGACAAACAGACAAATTGCCTGTCTGCACTATAAAATACAGCACAAAGAAAGCATTGCACACCTGTAAGAAAACTACGGTTTTGCCGCAATGCTTACCTCTCATCACATCTTTCATTGGAGTGCGGCTGATGTCAGGAGAGGGTGACCGGGGATCACCGGTGAGGGCAGGGCCTTCGCACTCCACTTCCACAGAACCCCGGGCAGCGGTATCTCCAACCTGAAGTAACGGTAAACGCAGTGTTGACCACTCTAGCCAACTAACAAGAACGCCACGTAAGGTTAGAATAGCCATGGGCTTCCTTTCCAATACTATGCCGATTAAATATTGCGTTCACCTGTATTGGGGTCCGGTCAATCCCTGTAGACGGGGATCGAGGGTCAACAAGTCGGGAGAGGCGATCGTTTCTGATCTGGCGACCGAGATTACGGTCCGGTTTCGGAGTTTCCACGGCAATCTTGCTCTCACTGGCGCCCATGTCTTTGCCTCTGAAATAATACATTACTGTCACGAATATAAAACGTAGCACTGGACAAAGATCGTGAACAACATGTATATAACGAACTACCTAACTAGCTAGCTAATAGAAGAGTTGGCATGTTTGTTCGCAACGCACATACAAGTCATACAGACCAACGTTATCGACACATGTTACATTTTGTTTAGTAGCTAGCCTATCGTGGGGTATTTGACTAGGCAACAATTCTAGGCAACATCTATTAAAAACTCACCCGTTAGTCTCGCTAACGTTAGCTGTGTTAGCCAACTCTAACGTTAAAGTCTGCTTGTCAACTAACGTGCAGATTTAAAACTATGGGAATTTAGCTTACATTCTGGTTACCGGAATTACACTCACCTTGAACCCAAACGATAATTTAGTAAATTCAAGTTTGCAACGTTCTCTTTCCAGCGTAGTTGATTGAATGCCTACTTAACTGCTAGCCTAGTTCTTACCGATTAGACTGGACTTATTATTTCTCTCAAGCGGAGCAGAAACATTTAAATCGAAGCATGTTTCATGTTTTTCAGTTACTTTCAAACTAGCCAATCAGTGAGCACCTAACGCCACCCCTGCGATTTATTCATTGGTTGCCCGTCCGCGTCACAAAATCATTCAATGTATGGGCGTGTCCGGAGTTTTAAAAGCCGACAAGAACAATGACAAACAGCTTTTTTCAAAATATACGAACTACATTGCCATTGGCTGTAATAAATAGTGTTGCAAAGTACAAGTTGTAACTTAATTTAGTTGTGACAGCTGGGACACATCAACATTCGCACATACTGTAAACTTATATGCAGTATCAGATACATTCATACATTATCCACGCTTGAATTTCTCTCAGAATTAAGTATTCATTGGGGTCAGTAATAAAATGGCAACATAGAGAAAGTAAACATGGCTACACCTGATATTCTTTCAAATACCAGATACATTTGCATTGGAAAGGTGGCAAAGTTAAAAAAAACAATTTCAACAGCTGTTGGTACAATTAATTATAAAGCAACCTTTCATTTTGAATCGAAGCTTTATTGCTTTTGATTATAGCAATCATCCATACAGTTGGCATTACGACTGAAAACAGTAATAGTACAATAATTATGGTACAATACACATTATAGCCGGAAGCATTTACAATTCAGCAAATTATTTTACAACTTCAGCAATTTCTGTAAATAACGGAGCACAAGGGAACGAAGGCCCTCTCCCTCTCTGCATGTCACTATATTTTCCCCACTATATCAACCCATCCTCCCACCTCAGCCAGCTGCCGGCAACATTAGTGACAGTGTCCTGGTGCGTTGGCCGGCCCCATCAGTAACCAAGACACATCTCAGCCGGTCTGTGAAAGCACCAGTCGATCTCTCCTTCGTTTAGTGATTAAGTCAGCTGTTACAGCAATTCAATCAGTCTCGCTCCCTCACATTCTCTCTCTCTCTCTCTCTCTCTCTCTCTCTCAGTCGCTCGCTCTCCCCCGCCCTCTCTCTCTCCCTCTCCCTCTCTCCCAAGCACCTGTCCCTTCCTCCACTCATCCTCATGCACTCGCACTCGATGGCCCCCCCTCCCCCGGCCCCCGGCCGGCCTCAGTCCGGCCCCCCCTCGCCCTCCCCTCGGGCGAAGTGCGTCAGCAGCGTGTCCAGGTCGCGGCGGTCGGCGGCCGCGTACAGCGGGCTCTCTCCCATCATGCTCAGCGCCATGCGCAGCGTGGACCAGATGTTGTCCGACATCATGGCGGCCGCGGCTCCGGCGCCCCGCCCGGCTCCGCCCTCGCCCTCCCCGGCCGCCTGCCTCTGCAGGGAGAGGGCCTCCAGGAAGTGCTCCACTGCCTCCCTGTGACGGGCGGGGAGAGGGAACCACAGGGGTTTAGGACATTCAGTGCGGATATACTAGCTATTCTGATGGTGTTAGATATTAGGTATAGTTGATATTGGTAGTTATATATAAATACTGATATTGTTAGGCATTAGGTGTTAGGTATGCTGATATGGTTAGATATTAGGTAGGCTGATATTGTTAGATATTATAGTTGGTGCCTTGCATGGCAGCCAATCGCTGTTGGTGTGCGAGTGTGAGTGTGTGTATGAATGGGTGAATGAGAAGCATCAATTGTACAGCTCTTTGGATAAAGGCGCTATATAAATGCCAACCATATTAGGTATGCTGACATTGTTAGATATTAGGTATTAGGTATTGATATTAGGTCTGCCGTTATTGTTAGAAATGCTGATAATGTTAGATATTTGGTATGCTGATAGTTAGATTTTCAGTACGCTGATATTGTTAGATATGCTGATGTTGTTAGATATTAGGCATGCTGCTTTGGTTCGATATTGGCTGTGTGATTACTCCTGAGCTGGACCGACACCGACAAAAAGCTTGGCTAGTAACTCCATTTTTATTTGGTAAACACGGAGAGATGAAGTATCTTGAGCCTTCCCTCGTTTGATGTGCAGACTGCGGTCTCTCACCTGTGAGCCCCCAGGTTAACACAGCTGTGTGCAGACTGCGGTCTCTCACCTGTGAGCCCCCAGGTTAACGCAGCTGTGTGTAGACTCACCTGTGAGCCCCCAGGTTAACACAGCTGTGTGCAGACTGCGGTCTCTCACCTGTGAGCCCCCAGGTTAACACAGCTGTGTGCAGACTGCGGTCTCTCACCTGTGAGCCCCCAGGTTAACGCAGCTGATGCCCAGGTTGTACCGGCTGCGCACGAAGCCCGGCTGCAGTTCCAGGGCCCTCCTGTAGGCGGCGACAGCCTCCTCCGAGCGGCTTCCGTTTGCCAGGGTGGCGCCCAGTTTGTTCCACAGCAGATAATCCTGGAATGAGACGGGAGCGGGGGAGTCACACTGGGGTCGGCCTGATTCCCCGTTTCTCAGGGAGGGGGCGAGAGGGGGACGGGGAGGGGGCGAGAGGGGGACGGGTTAGGCCCACCTGTGGGGTGACGGAGAGGGCCGCGGTGAAGCAGTCCACCGCCTTGTCGTACTCTCCGCTCAGGTTGAACAGCACCCCCAGCCCACACTGCAGCTGGGGGTCCACCCGGGCGGGGTCGGCCGCCGCCGCGCTCAGGAACAGAGTCTGTACCTCAGTGAACAGGGACCTGAGGGACGGGGGACAGGGCACGGGGTACGGGGAGAGGGGGTTAGTGCTGTCTCTCATGCAATTACCACTCATACATTTCTTTCCTTTTATAAATTTAACACAAAAGGAAAACGGTAGCAGGTAAGTAGAATATGGCAAGACAAGGTTTGTTTCCTATATTTAAGAGGGTTTAATTTATAAGAAGCTAAACTTTATTAAAGTGATCAATTAAAATGCAGTCAACACCAGCGTCTTATGGGATATGGCATCTTCAAAACCGCAAACTCTGCCCATTTATGCTTGCATTATTGCAATACAATGTCCTTCCTCCCAAAGATAAATGAACAAAGGGGAACCAGGGTGCACTATACTGAAGTCACAGTACAGTTTAAAATCCTAATAAGGATGTTCACAGTTTAGTCAAAGGAAGTAAAGAAGCACTTCTGGTGTAGAATAACTTAGTAGGTAGGTAATTAGGTGTATTACTCACTCTGGGAGTAGTGATCCAAACCTGTCCCTCTCTTTCTCCCTCTCCCTCCCGCCATCCTTCTCTCGCTCTCCTTCCGACTGCTGCAGCAAGTGCTCGTACTTGGGGTTGTGCTTCAGCCAATCACGCAGCGTCTCACAGGCCTGCCTGTGCAGCGATTCGTTGGTGAAGCTGACGGACAGCGCCATCAAGGCCGTCAGGTTGTCATTCTTCAGCTCTATACATCTGAGACAGGGAGGGCGGCGAGGGAGAGGAGAGGGGTGAGATTCACTGAGTAACGGCTGCGCAGGGAGGGAGCGGGAGAGGAGCACCCAAATGGGTGATAGAGAGAGAGTGTGCGGATGTGAGGGATAAATACGTGAAATACGATTTTGTCACTTCCCAGTAAAAGTGGCATTCCAATCGCAAAAATGGAAATCAAAATATGGACTTGGTACGTCCTTGCGATGTTCAAGTTTTACGGTTTAAAGAGCATTAAATGGGATCTGAGAGTCGGCGTCTCACACGGTTTTGCACATTTAATACATGAAAACTGAAACGGCAATATCACGCGCTTCAGAGCAGATACTGCGGATGCTGTTCCCATACTTGCCTGCGGAGGGCGCTGATGGCAGCAAATTCCTGCTCATTTTCCGCTTGACAAGTTCCGAGATACTGCCACGCCTGAGAGGGAGAGGGGGAGAGAGGGAGAAAGAGGGGAGAGAGGGGGAGAGAGAGGGGGAGAGAGAGAGGGAGAGAGAGGGAGAGAGAGGGAGAGAGAGGGGGAGAGAGGGAGAGAGAGGGAGAGAGAGGGAGAGAGAGGGAGAGAGAGGGGGAGAGAGGGGGAGAGAGGGAGAGAGAGAGAGAGATACATGCAGAGAGAGAGAGCGCAAAAAAGAGGTAGAATGAGTGAAACATCTTCAAAACATGACAGACAGTACTGAAGATAAAATAACCGCATTCTCACCAGCTGGTTTTCTGGTTCTCTCTGCACGGCGCTCTCGAAGAGCCGCACCGCCCCTGGTATGTCCCCCGCCTCCATCCTCCGTACCCCCTCACTCAGGGGGTCCTGGTGCGAAAGGTACGGGTTGTCCTCCTCAAACTGGTAGCCCTGACAACGACCCCAGAGAGCAAAACCTTTTTGTGTGCGCACAGATAGCCCCCGCAATTTGACCACTTTAAGTAATCTTTGCCGCACCTGTTGGAACAGAGGAGAGGGGCAGGGGAGGGAGACGGGCAGTGCACGGGAAGTAGGGGCAGCGGACACCTGTGACCCTCCTCTAAAATCAGGCCAAGGCAGGGACGGGCACCTTGTCGTAGGAGGAGCTCAGCAGCTGGTCGAAGTCGGACAGCCAGGGGTGACTCTCCGCGTCCCGCTTGGCCATTTCCTCCCACTCCTGCTGCAGTGTCTCCCAGAAGTCCACGTCGCTCTGGGGCGCAAGAAGAGATTTTTGAGATTTCAATTCACAAAGATAATAGAAACATGACTAGAAAAACAAAAACCGTCTATCGCCGTGTCACAACTACATTTATTAAATATATTTTGATGTCAAAGTACAACCGATGAAAGGTTGCAACGAATTGCCTGGAGATCTTTTCCGTTTGGTAGCTTTTATAAGAGGTTTCTGTACTTCCAGAGTCTTTCAGTCGTTTCCTTTCCTGTGTTGTAATTTGCACTGCTCCATAAAATAAACCCACTTCCCTGTGCCATGGTCACACACTTCGAAAAGTTGTGAAAAAGCAACACACAGGAAACACTCCAACTGTATTGTGGCTGGTTGGCATACAGCATAAGCAAAATACAGATCCACATCTCTCCACAAGCAAACCCATGTCACTGCATTTTATTTAGCAGACGCTTTTATCCAAAGCGATGTACAGGAACTGCATACCAAAGGTCATTACATTACATTAATGGCATTTGGCAGACGCTCTTATACAGAGCAACATACAACAAAGTGCAAATGCATACACAATAGTTCTAATTGTTCATTAGAAGAACGATAGAACAGGCTGGATAAGGTACAATTCGCAAACAATCAGTCTACAGTCTGGTACACATGGTGAAGGGCTCATTAATAAGGTACGCAACTGCAGTGTCAAGATAAATTAAATTAAAAAACAAAATAAAATACTAAAGTACTAAGTGCTAAAGTAGAAATAATAAAGTTCTTTTGATCCCACAGATGCTTCCTCCCCCTTTGGTAGGTCTCCAGATGAAAGCGCAGGCTGTAAATGAACCAGTCCTGAACCGGTCAAGCAGGACCGGGCCTAAACTCTGCCAATACCAGTTTGATTCAAATGAATGGCAAAAATGCGAGGGGAGGGCCTGTTAAAAATAGCCCTCAACAAACCGACCATTATGTCACCTTTGGTGAGGCAGAAACGGTGCGTCTGAGAAGAAAGCGGAGCGGCAGGGGGGCTGTGCTGTTGAAGCAGCAGGCACAGTCTGCTGTCACACTGCAGGGAGGCTGTGCTGTTGAAGCAGTGGGCACACAGTCTGCTGTCACACTGCAGGGAGCTGTGCTGTTGAAGCAGGGAGCACACAGTCTGCTGTCACACTGCAGGGGGCTGTGCTGTTGAAGCAGTGGGCACACAGTCTGCTGTCACTGCAGGGAGGCTGTGCTGTTGAAGCAGCGGGCACAGTCTGCTGTCACACTGCAGGGGGCTGTGCTGTTGAAGCAGTGGGCACACAGTCTGCTGTCACTGCAGGGAGGCTGTGCTGTTGAAGCAGCGGGCACAGTCTGCTGTCACACTGCAGGGGGCTGTGCTGTTGAAGCAGCGGGCACAGTGTGCTGTCACACTGCAGGGGGCTGTGCTGTTGAAGCAGCGGGCACAGTCTGCTGTCACACTGCAGGGGGCACACAGTCTGCTGTCACACTGCAGGGGGCACACAGTCTGCTGTCACACTGCAGGGGGCTGTGCTGTTGAAGCAGTGGGCACACAGCGCTGCTGTCACACTGCAGGGGGCTGTGCTGTTGAAGCAGGGGGCACACAGCGCTGCTGTCACTGCAGGGGGGCTGTGCTGTTGAAGCAGCGGGCACACAGTCTGCTGTCACACTGCAGGGGGCTGTGCTGTTGAAGCAGGGGGCACACAGTCTGCTGTGGAAGGCACACAGCGCTGCAGGTCACACTGCGGGGGGGGGAGAGAGTCTTCTCCTTCAGCGAGAGCGACAGGCTGATTGTGTGACTGCAGCCTGCCGGTGCCGTGCACACGTGCGGTCCTCCTGCGCGCCGCTAACGGTGAGTAGCGGCTCTCCAAACGGGCCTGCGCTCCGGCAAACCGACAGAGCACATTCCAGCCATGAACCATGACTGCCACAGGGCATACCAACCGTCAGATCATTTTAGAATTCATTACTCTTTTCTTTTTTTGGTGGCAAAAGTCCAGCTTTAATTCACCTGCCAGACTGTTGACTGCTGTTCGCTGGTGCTCATTGCTCTTCATGCAAGATAAGATGCGAAATGCATCTGCTGTCAAGGGCCTTTCACATCAAGGCATTGAAATGTGAGCCACATTACTAAGGTGTTGGGGGGCGGCCTGTAGCGTAGTGGTTAAGGTACTGGGACCCGCGAGGTCGGTGGTTCGATCCCCGGTGTAGCCACAATGAGATCCGCACAGCCGTTGGGGCCCTTAACCCTGCATTGCTCCAGGGGAGGATCAGTCTAATCAACTGTATGTCGCTCTGGATAGGAGCATCTGCCAAATGCCATTAATGTAATGTAATGTAATGTAGGTCTGTGGGAGGAAACGGGGCGATTATTTAAATGCAGTCTGTTTTCCTGCCCTCCAGGTATTCAATATCACACCTTTCAGAGAGGTACGGTTAACTCACCGTGTTCGCAACAGAACACGGGGAAGTGGCCGCTTCTCTCCTGAGGAATGTGGTTTATGATTATGGTTGCTTATTGACTATTCCAGACACTAAAACACTTTATTTGAATTTGACCAATAATTATAGAGAAAATGACAAATAACTGCACAACGTCCCTGTGTTCGGAAGACCGTTTTAGAAGGAATTATACTTTACACACAAACACAAAAAAAGCTTTTTTTGGTTGTTTTTTTTCATGAAACTGTTGCACTGTTCGGAACATGGTGAGCTAACTAGGTGTTCGCAAACACAATGAGTTTCGTTACAGTTAACAACATGCAAAACGTGCTACACGCAATCCTGGTATACCAACAGGCAGGATGCTCACTCAAGACCCATCCCTCATTTCACTGAAAAGTGGGAACACCGGAACAGAATGGCGCCTTGTATACCCTCGTTTTCACTCTCCTCTCTCAACACAATCCAGCTTTCACACAGCCGAGGCAAAATAACCTGTGCGATTGCAGACCTGTGCAATTACAAATCTCACCACATTGGTTTACAGCACACTGAATAAATCTCTGTGTTCAGTCTCCTCTGGTCACCTGGCTGCCTCAACTTTTCACCACTTAAAATTCAGTGTTCTTCAGCTATAAAAAAAAAAGAGCTAACCCTTCTTCTCCCTTTATTTTGCATGTCATAAAGCCCCACAAGTTGACTGTGGTGCTTATCTGACTGTAATTTGGCCTTTGTCTCGGTCATCCGGGGGTTCGATTGTCATGTCTAGCACAAACTTCCGAGTCGCTTTGGATAGAATGTCTGGCTAAAGTGGCTAAATTGAAAAAATTCCCCTTCACTAAACGGCTTCAATCATGAAATGAAAAATGGCCGATCCTTCTTCATCTCGCTCTCACCTCCACGGCCGCTTTGGCCTGCTGGAAATCTGGTCCTGAGGTCGTGAACTCGTCTACCCATGACTCCACAGACTCCGCGGGCACCTGGGGACCAAACGGGGAGAGCGGTGACAGGGGCCTCTTTTTTTTTTTTTACGCACTGCAGCAGAGACGCACAGACACAACGCACACACCCTTTGACAGTAAACTCACAGAGAAACAGAGGGAGAGAAGAATGAAAGGAGGGGGGGGGGTGAATGGAGGGGAGGGGGCTGACCACAGAGAACCTTAAACTCTCTCCTTCTTTCCCTCCCTTCATTTCTACCTATGAGTGGCTACGCAGTCTTTACTGAAAGGGCACCATGTCATTGCCATTCTGTTAATTAACTGCAGTAACATTGCAGCTAGTGCAGACACGCTATGCATGATCGTGTATCGTGTAGCAAACAAAGGCAAAATAAAGAAGACAAGACAGAAACGTACAAGCACAAAAAGCCTGACCAAAAGCTCTCAAATTAACTATGCTTTTAGGAGCTGCACAGCACAATGCCAAAAAAAACCAAAACGTTTTTTTCAAATAATAATAAAACACTACTGACAAGCTGCTGAATTACAGTGACCAGCAGGGGGCAGCCTACCTGCCTGAGGACAGTAGCCCACTGCTGCGCATGATTAGCTTTAATTTTGTCAATCTTCTCTTTGCCCTCTTGAGTTTCCACTTGCACAGGCCCCCCCTGAGTCTGCTGCAGGAACTTTAGTAGCAGTGGTGAGGGAAAGGAAGGGGGGAGGGGGGCCATTTTGGGAGTGTGTGGCAGGATTGTAATATGGATTGGGCCAGGTTTGCACAGGTAGCGGACGGGTGGGTTTAGCAAGGATGGGGCGGTTGAAAAATGGGATAAAAGGGGGAAATTGAATGCAGGACAAATGAGAAGGCCCGGTTCTGTTGGTTAGATACAGTCAACCAGCAATCACATTTAAAGTCAATTGAGATGTTATATTATGTGCTCGCTCACTGAAAGGCTCCATAGCTCTGTGGAAACCAAGCTGTGACACCGGGAAGTTCCTGTCACAGTTTTCCTAGCTTTATCCATCAACAGCCTATAACAGCGTATAAATTAGACCGTTTCCTCTCTACGGAATCACCCTGCGGCTTGCCATTAGCTTACCGAGGCATTTTATCACAACGGGCCAGACTGCATTACTTCACAGAAATACAAGCATCCAACTTGTATTCAGCCAGAACAATTAAATTATCATGTTAGTTTCAAGACTACTGAGATCTTTGACCCAAATAATGGTTTCAGCTTTTCTGTTTGTTAGCTTGCCACTGGCTGGCTAGCTGATTTTCAGCTAAACTAGCTTAGCATGTAACCTGTTGCACAAAGCAGCATGCTAAGCTTTACGAAAACGATGTTGCTCTTGTCAAGTGAATGAGAGAAACCGGAGCCAAAATGGCCAGCACAGATTGCTTCAGTTTCTCGGTGCACTATGCAAATTTGTGCGCCCTTGCAGTTGGGGGTCCTACCTGGTTGATGTTCGAGGCCCAGTGCTGAGCCTCCTTGGCCTGAGCTCTATCTGTGTTCAGTTTGCCTGCTCTGTCCTCCACTGTCACACTGCCCTCGCCAATCTGCCTAATGAACCGCAGGAACTACACGACAGACAACAACAACACAACAATGGCAATTACATGACTATAGCTAGTGGCTAACTACATCTCATTTTCACACCAAATAAACTTAAATAAATATACACGGCTACAGCCATCACAAGAAAACTTCACTAGGGGAGATACGGGAGAGGTAGGGGAGAGAGAGACATGTAAAAAAAAACAAAAAAAAAACATGTATGTACAAAGAGAAAATAAACACATACGCACAAAAAATGAAAGTACGTAAACAGACACGCACAGGCTTGGTGAAAAGAAAAATGAACTCACTTCAGTATTTTGTAATTTGGGGTCATCGACCTTAGCAAGAAGTTCATTGGCTGTTTGTTTTAGCTCCTCCCCTGGCTGATACTCTTGTGTCCTGAGAGATTCGGAGAGTGACAGAGAGCTTTTAAAAACTTTAAAATTATGCTTCACACAAGGCCTGCTTTGAATCATTTTACTAATCGTGGAATTCTAGCTGCCAACTGTGGTATTGCTACCGGACAGTTATCTGATTATTCTACAAGGGTTCAACTTTTTATCCATGTGATCACTTGAGCACTTGGAACAGTACTTCCCTCTCGGGTTTTCAGCACACATGTCCCTGGTTACGATTTGCACTTAATCGTACATCGCTCTGGAGAACATTATACAATACAGCCATTATGCTAAATGACTATAATGTAATGTAAACAATAGCACCAAATTATTTTCCGCTCACGTAAAACTGCCTCTCACCTTTACCCACACCTCTCTCCAAATCATTTTGAGTTCCATTAACGGTATTCACATTATTTCAGAAGCAAAAGGGTAGGCAGTGAATGCATACAGTATCAGGAAGGATTCTGAGTGTCAAGTGCCATATTCAAGGACATATAACAATGTCCCTCGTCACCCCACCTTTCAGCTTCCTCAAGGCCTCCCGGCTGTGGCGTTAGTACCATTATCCCTCCATCTCTCTCTCCCTCCCTCTGTCTGCATTGTGCTAGCGCTTTCTCTCACCATTCTCTGTCCTGCTCTTTCTCCCCCAAGTCCCCCAGCCACAGCTTCTCCTCCGACTGCTCCAGATACTCCTCCGCCCAGCGGCCAGGGTCTGAGAAATAGAGCAGCAGAAACCTCAGTCAGAGAAACCCTGCACACGCCACAACACACACACACACACGCCACGACACACACACGCTTTTACATATGTCTAAAGACAGTTCTGGGTCATCTAATCTCTAAATTTACAGGGCACTTTAATAATAATGTATGAATTTGTCATTAATTCACCACTGCCTTGAGCTGTGATATACAAACCATTTATTTTGTAAGCCAACAGAACCAGAACAAGCAATCTATACCTTGACTTAATGAATTATCCCTCACCTGTTCACAATGACAAAACAAGTCAGCAAGAACAGTGTGATTGTAACTGTTAATAGTAAGCATTCAAACTATAGCAAACATTTCAGCTCATAGCTGAAGTGAGGTTCACTACCAGGTAATGTTATCGTTCCAGCAGTAGAAAAGTGTTTGTCTATGACAAATAAGAGCAAATAGGGGATTTGAACCCTGTAGTGGAGACCAGAGTGAGCGTATGCACCCAGATGGAGCGCACAAAACATATGCCCGAAATAAATGAAACCAGAACAAATGCCTGTAAATAAACAAATGGAACAAAGACAACATGCCTGTTGCATCAGTGATGAACTCTCTGGTCCAATCGGAGTCGGACGCATCACCGAGTCCCAGCTGTCCGGGAGAAGCGGTGGATTCCGGGGCGTTCAAAAACTCTGCCGCCCAATCGCCCGATAGCGCCAGAGCCGCCACACCTGGAGCTAATCACATAACAGACAAAACAGTACATCACACTGCAGTGGCAGAAGGAGAGTAACTCAGGGCTGCTCAACCCTGCTCCTGGAGATCTACCGTCCTGTAGGTTTTCATTCCAACACTAACAAAATGAAATTATTATCAAACCGCTAGAGATCTCGTTTAGCTGTTCATTAATAGAACAGGCATGTCAAACTAGGGTTAAAATGGAATGGAAAACAACAGGAAGGCATACCTCCAGGAACAGGGTTGAGCAGCCCTGGTGTTAAGGAACAAAAGTACAAATGAGCAGGGTACACAAATGAGCTGCACCATGGTATACATCACAAAACGGTGATGTTTACCATGGTGGTATAGCTGTGGTGCAGTGGGGCAGCCTACAGTCTAGAGTCTAAGGTGCTTGACTGCGACCTGGAAGGTTGGTGGTTCAAGCCCCAGTGTAGCCACAATAAGATCGGTGCAGCTGTTGGGCCCTAGAGCAAGGCCCAGGGGGGATTGGCCCCTGCTTAGTCAAATCAACTGTAAGTGGCGTTGGATAAAAGCGTCAGCTAAATAACTGTAAAGTAATGTAACGTACCTCTCTGTGGGGCTTGCCTGTAGCTCTGCTGGTCTATCTGCTGCATCTCCTCCAGCAGCTGGCCCATGTCGAAGCTGTGAGGAGGCCGGGGAGGGGCCTGCAGAAACTCGCTCACCAACTGCGCAGTAAAACAGTACAGTTACCTCACAACTGCGCAGTAAAACAGTACAGTTACCTCACAACTGCGCAGTAAAACAGTACAGTTACCTCACAACTGCGCAGTAAAACAGTACAGTTACCTCACAACTGCGCAGTAAAACAGTAGTTACCTCACAACTGCGCAGTAAAATGGTACAGTTACCTCACAACTGCGCAGTAAAACGGTACAGTTACCTCACAACTGCGCAGTAAAACAGTACAGTTACCTCACAACTGCGCATTAATACAGTAGTTACCTCACAACTGCGCAGTAAAACAGTAGTTACCTCACAACTGCGCAGTAAAACAGTACAGTTACCTCACAACTGCGCAGTAAAACAGTAGTTACCTCAGAACTGCGTATTAAAACAGTACAGTTACCCAGAACTGCACATTAAAACAGTACAGGGGGGCTCACAGTTAGCTCAGCATGTCAGAACTGCGCATTTAAATGGTACAGGGGGGCTCACGTTTACCCTGGGGCTTGCGTCAGTACAATTAGCTTGAAGAACCACATGAATGTCAGTTCAGTTTGCACCGTGGCCATTTTGGAAGCCATGCCGCAGAGTCATGTGACAGAATCACATGCTAACATTGCACTGCATCTAGTTATCAATCTGAGTCATGTTCGAGGAACATTAGTGAAAGAATACAATGCTAATATTGATACTGACCTCCTCCTCAGTTGCAATCTCAATGGGAGTGGGGGGTATCTGAAAAGGAAGAAGGCAAAGAAGAGCGATTACGATGAGTTTCCCCAGTGGAGATCAATAAAGTTTGTTCATGTCAAGACACAACGGTTCCTATGATGCTAGGTCAATGTAATATTATTGGAATACTTTAATAGCATGGTAACTGTGGTGACATTTAAAAAATTCACAGAGCAAACAAGAATAAGAATAAATGCATATCGACAACTTGCATTGAGATTGGAAATAACTAAAAAATAAGTAATAAAATGATTAATCTAAAATGACAGGTTAACTGGATTGTAAATGTGGAATACTTACAGCAGGTGATGCCCTATGCCTCCAAGCCCCGCCCTCTTGGGTCATTTGACCGGTAAGCTTCATGAGGGGATTGGCTGCCCCACATTCTGCCTCCACAAGCTCCCGCATCGCCATGGCAACACAGGGCAGGACCAACTCCCAGGGCAGAACTCAGATTGGCAAGCCAATCACAACGTGGATCCTTCAAGACAAAACATGAGAGAAACGGTATTTACTGAACATTTTCAGACAGTTTTATTGAATTAATTTCCTGGTGACTTGTAGCAACCATCTTGGAAATGGTCTTGACTAAAGGATTTCAGATGGTTTTATTGAATTAATTTCCTGGCGACTTTGTTGCAACCATCTAGGAGTATACAACATTCAGAGGCAAATGGGAGACACATGGATAGTGACGGGGGATTGAGTACAACAGACAAACACCTGGAAAGGATAAAAGAACAGAAACAACCCAAAAAACACAGACTGCAAACCAGACACAAAAGCAGCGCTTCTAATGACATACAGTAATCCTGGAAGCAAGCACACAGCTAGGTTAAAAAGACAATCCAAAGATATTAATAATGCGCCACATTATCATATTCAGACTATATTATACCACCTCAATGTGCAAGATCTACACACAGGACTGTAAGGGCACAGCAAAAGTAAAAAATATATATACACACTGCCTTCAAAAACCCAGTGCCTCATACCAAAAAAAGTCAGCAATTCTGCCTACAAAACATGCCAGATTTGTAGGACATGAAATGAATCCTGTGTACATGCACACATCTTGGGTTTCTAAATTATTATGCAAGATATAAAAATGCCATCACATTAAAGAAACACAATCAGCACAAATCTGTCTGACTTGTGGAAACAGGCTTTACATTGGGAAGTGGGACTTTTGAGCTTTTGTAAATATTTTGAAAGAACTCAAGCTTTTGCCAAATCAGATTTCATACATTTAAAAGCATTTCCAAAAGCTAACTCCTCGATCCCATTGGTGCATCTCAATCAGAAGCACTACATGTTTTACTGACTCCCAGTCTGCAATTGCACCCAGTACTGAACAACGGTGCTGAAACCTGTGCTGAACTACACTAGAAACACAATGGAAAGACTCCTAGAATTGTATAATGGCATGCAATGTTAGTTCCCTTACAAATGTAATTTACTGAAATACAATTACTGAGACCTTTAAGCCAACAGCAAACACATAATCAAGCCCAGTGGTTCCCCTGTGTACAGTTTTAGTTCCAACCACAGTTGTAATCCCAGAATTTTAACAAGCTGCTTAATTAGGTGCTTTTCATGTCTAGACGGATTATTTACCTTTTTAAAACTTTTTTAATGTCATAAATAGCTAAGCATGACATGAAGAATTGTAGTCTGATATTCCAGTTGTGCTTATTATGCTATATTGCAAACAATTATATAACAAGAGGCACCAACATTATTTAATTGCTTAAATTAAAGACTGAGGTGAATCAATATGTCCCTAATTGGTGAAAATATAGGCATGGTCGCAAAAACTAACAATTTGCCAGATAATGAAAAATTCAAAGACAAAGCAAATGATACAAGACAAACCTGTATAGTAATAAATTCAAGGATAAAATTATTATTGAACTGAAACACATGCATTCAACAACCTACTTATGAGCCTATTGACTCATCCAATTTGATCAATTGAAACATTTTGTTACATTTCTTATGTAATTGTTTGTAATATGGCACAAGAAGTACAATGTGGACATAGGATTTATATTCTTCAAGCCAAGCATAGCTAGCTATTTCTGCCATAATATGGCTTAAGAGGGGAAATAATTCCTCTAAACATGAAAAGCACCCAATTAAGAAAATTGACAGCTTGTTAAAATGTTGGTATTTCAACCCTGGTTGTAACAAAAACCAGCATACCCAGGGGGGGTCCCAAGGACTGAGGTTGGGAAAGACTGGTCTAGCCTACAAAACAATGCAATGATATGCCTTCATGTTACAGAAATATTAAAGTAACTGCCTATTTGCATCAAATCGCTGTTAAAATAATGTTGTTTTGGTTTTTAATAACAAGCCACAAACCTTTCAGTCAAAGAAAAAAATAAACTCCACACTGTATAACGCATGACAGGAGGAAGGTAGTTAAATAACTTGAAAAAACCATTATTTAAATTCTAATGAAGCTTTTTTGGGTAAAAAAGAAAAAGAAAAAGAAATAAAAGAATAAGACTTCCAATTATAACAAACATTGACAAATGCGTCACCGTTTGACCTTATCAACAGTGACAGAATCCTGATTAATGAAACAACAGATTACCCTTAGACGTTAGATAGGCTACGTGTATTGCATTCTGCGATTAGACAACACACTGCAGTTGCAGTTGAGGTTGGCTAGCCTAATGTTAGTAAATTTAATAATGAGTAGCTAGCTCGCTATATTCGACGGATCATTCATGCACGTGAATACTACCATGTCGTGATTTGAGAAATGACCCCCCTTTAACTGAGTCATCTCAAAATCCAGATTATGACCAGTAATTTCAGACGTGTTCTGACAATAGTGACAGTTAGCATTGCTATTCAGAAATAGTTCAAAAAAGAAACGTGTCAAGCTAACATGCAAGTTTACCAAGCACTCTGCCACTGTCAAACATTTTTGCGTTTAACGTTAGTGTTAAGGTAGCTTGCAAGCTAGCCGACAATTGCTTTAATATATTGGTAGCTAGCTAAATCAAGTAGCTATGATGTTACACTGAAAACAAGAAAAGATAAGTCGCTTGCTAGCCAGCTGCATGCAACAAACTGTTGGCCATGTTATTATAGCTAATAAGCAACGAGAGACTGATCAAAGCAGCTAGTTAGTTAGCTGGCTTGTTCAACCAGGACATGTGGAGAAATGTTAAAAGCAAACATTACAACATGTAAGTTAGCTCACGTTAGCTAACTACAGTTAAATTACATTCCATAGATGGAGCTAGCTAACGTTACCTAGCTAGCCAAGCACAACTTACCACTCACACTGACGAGAATCCTTGCCTCTTTCCTCTCTGTCTCAACAACTAGCCAGCTACCTATATCTAGATATAATCTCCAACGATGCGCATTTATCTGTCTCCGTCTGCCTGTCTTTATTTTCCTAATACCCTCAATAGCTAGCTACTGCATGTAGACTAAACTACAAGGAGGCAGTCACTTAGCTAGCTAACTAGCTAATCCTCTTCATACTATTCAGAGACGATACTTGCGCGAGGGTAACTATCACATGAAAATATGGAAACGATTGAAGTTACGGAATTTGCGTAAAGAATCGACCGCTTCGGCTACGTCTGACGCGGTTGGTCTATGTTGGTCTTTGTTCGCAGATATCATACTGTTTTGCAGATGTATTTTTGTTCACCCGTTTATTTAGATATGATGAATTCACTGTGTTCACTGTCAGCACATCATAATATAATAACGCCCTGGGAATGTGTGCAACGATGCTTGTGAACGCACAGTTGCAGTGCTGTATAGTTATAGCTACGTTAGCCTGTAGTCTAAATATTAACTCAAAGTGATTGGCGTAACAGCTCCATGCTGGAGTATGTGTGGGTTTGCGACATGTCCTTGGATGTCAGTGGCAAATAAGGGGTTTAAACTTTGGCAGCGCGACAAGACTTGCGTACCATTCTGGCTCAGTATATAAGCACAAAGGTCAAAGCCCTGGACTTCTGTAAGCACCCGTTTCCTACAGTATAAACATTTATTTTGTTTAACACGTTTAACTTACTGCCAGCTAGCTACAGCACTGCAGTGTTCTGGAACTTCTAGTATACGTCTACTGAGTTAATTCATAGTATCGGCCTATAACCAGTTACACTCATTACCCAAACATAACTCGTGAACATTCTCAACAATAAAAACTTTTGCATGGTATAGTGGTGGATAATGTAATCATATGCACTATTTTTGTTCAAATTGCTTCCAAGCACTATGGGCGAAGTAAAAATGCATGCATAGCCAAATTGTAGAATTAAGGAGACAGTCTTCAGAGGCAGAAATAAAGACGCTGTGAGGTATGCAGCTCAACGGTGACACATTTGATTCCACCTCACATGGAGGTCTCTAACAAGGCTGACATTACACACAATGCTGTTTTCTTTTTCCTTTCCTTTCCTTTTTTTCCTTTTTTTTTTTTTTTTTTACTTTTCCGGCAATTAAACAATGACTCAATCTTACTCCTCAGGGACTCACACCACAGCTGACAAATGTTTGCATACTGCAATATGACACAAACTATTGTGGTAAAATTACGAACGCAAAATGCTGACATCACCCTAATATTTTTATTATGAATTGGTAATGGGACTTTGACAGTTATTAATAATATTTGGTCAATATCATCCAATATCGTCACAATCAATAATTCCTGTATCAATAATTATCATTAATATTGCAATAATAATATAGTAATAATATAATAAGCTAGTAATGCAGCATTGTCATTCTTAACATTACACTGGAAAGCAACAGGCTTTATTTACGGACAGATCATCACTGTACAGTAACACTTAGATAGCTAGAGGATGAGAAAGAGAAGAAGATCGATGGAGAATTGGCTTGAATGGTTATACAAAGTACAAAAGCGGTAGAGGGGACAGGAAAGAGTAGAATAGTGTATTGGGACAGATGCAGAGAGGGAAAAAAAGAGAAATGGTGAAAAACAGAAGAGTAGTTTAGTGAACTGAAGTCGAGCTGTGGGGGGAGGGGGGTGGTGGTTGGGCAGAGAGGAGAAGAGAGAGAGAGAGAGAGAGAGAGATAGCTAATGATCACAACATCGTCTCCCAGTTCACTATGATCAAAATATGAACAATTTAATTACAGAGTTCAATGCACAAATTAAATTACACGCAACAAGCTAGTTCTTATTATAATTATTACCATTATTATTACCATTATTATTATCACTTATCACCACAGTTATTTCTGTGACCATTAAAGTAGATTAGAGTGTAAAAAATATATATTTATCTTCACAATTCATTGTAATAGGACTCATCAGCTTGTTTTAGTACAGCAGAAAAAACACAACTCCCTATAATAATAATAATAATAATAATAATAATAATAATAATAATAATAATAATAATAATAATGTTTTGTATTTACAGAAATTTCAGTACAATCAAGACTGCCCAAGCTGAGCGGACACTGTAAATATAGCAGGGGTAGTGCTGTATAGCAGGCTGTGGTGAATGTCAATTTGGCTGTGAAATGAATGGCTCTGGAGGGCCCAGTTTCTGTAGCAAAGGCGGTGTCAATCATCAACAGCCAAATTAATATTGTTTTATCTTTATTTCTTGGAGCATTGTGTTGTGGGAGTAAAGGAATGTTTAATATAGATTGTGCAGCACAGAGGACCCTCTAGCTAAGAATTCTGTTTCAAGGGCAGACCATGATCTAGCTTTTTTTTTTTTTTTTACCTGCAAGACTATGTACAATTTCATTGGCTGAGTACATCTACAATGCATTTATGGCGTAAATCTGATGCACATAAACGCACGTTGTGGTATGCATTGTGAAATACCCTTCATGTTAGGTAGTTAGGGTTAGGAGTCAGGAGTATTTGCTGTTGTGTTGGATCTATGTGTTGAGGTGATCGGCATGGTAAAGCACAGTGTAGCATATACGTGTTTGGCCCTTTTTACTCAGGTGGTCTGCATTACGATGGTCAATAATTGTGCAGTAGTAGTGTGTGTGTGTGCGTGCGTGTGTGTGTGTGTGTGTGTGTGTGTGTGTGTGTGTGTGTAAAGGCTCAATGCACTTGAGTGCTACAGTATCTATTGTGCATGGTGTTCTTGAGCTTACATTCTACAGCTGGTGGTGTGGTGATTTCAAAATGTGTCAAGTCATGAGATTTGGTGTTTTTAGTGCTGCGGAGTCATCAGTACGGACGTTGTGTGCCAATTGGCTCAGTAACGCCTGGGAGGGCCGTCCCACACTTCCTTCTTGATGATGATTCGCTGATCATCGCTGGTGTCGCTGGGTGAGTCCACCACTTCTTCATCCTCCTCCGCTTCTCCCTCCGTGTCTCCTGACGTCCCCATACGAGACTCATAGGACTGAGGGAAACAAGACACCATCAGCACACTGCAAATGTACATTCTCTGTACCATAGCATGTGCAGACAGAAAGAGAGATGCGCACACACAGGTAGACATACACACATACGCTTTGCATCTATTTTTAATTTTACTGAATACGTAGGTTGGCTTTACCTCCATAGGGTTGACAATGATGGTGAGCGCAGAGTCATCCCATTGGCTGTTACCATCCTTTGACCCGCCCCTGTTCCCATCACCCCGGCGATGGATGGAACGGATTCGGAACACACCCAGGATCACCATGAAAACCAAGAACCCCACACAGACCATAATGATCACTGTGGCTGCCCCGGGTACCACTGAGAGAGGAAAAAGAGAGAGATTAGAGCATCACATTAATTTAGGAAGCCAGACTGAGAGACAGACAGGTACCTAGACTGGGGAGTGAGCGGCAAAAACACAAATGGATAAATACACAAACGAGAGAGAGACCTTTAACACCTTTGAGGGAGTCCCCTAATCTATTGTCATTTGTTTTTCACCAGTCTATCTTTAGCCCCTTGTATTTCATACCTAGGACCCTTTGACAGACAGACTGACATGCAGACATACAGACAGACATGCAGATACACAGACGGACAGACAGACATACGCACAGACGGACAGAAAGACACACAGACGGACAGGCAGATGTACCAGAGTTGTGGTGTGGGTTGGGTAGGGCGTGTCCACTGAGCTCGCCGGAGCGGTGAGAAGGGTGCAGGAACTGCTGTTGTGAGGCCAGGAGGTGTGAGGGGTGATACAGACTGTCCAGAGAGTGCAGGAAGTTCACCTGGGAGGAAGAGGAGCGTTAACGCGTACGGTACCACAAAAGGGAGCAGCACGGCAGCCGTAAACAGCCAAGCAAACGCTACAGTCAGTGCGGGCTCTACCTCCAGTGTGATCTCATTGCTGGTGTACCGTCCGTTCATCTCCGAGCAGGACAGACGGAATCGTCTCTCGAAGCGGGCGGAGCCGCTGGTCAGCCGGTAGCGAATGGAGCGGAGAATGTCCTCGTACACGGAGATGGACTCAGCTCCTGAGAGAGAGAGAGAGAGAGAGAGAGAGAGATTTGGAGATTTCACCCAAAAACAAAACACAGACTGAAAACTCCTGAGAGAAATTAGGGATTTCATTCACATATAATACACTCGATGATCACTTTATTAGGTAGACCTGTACACCAGCTCATTAATGCAAATATTGAATCAGCCAATCATGTGGCAGCAACTATATGTATAAAAGCATGCAGACGTGGTCAAGAGGTTCAACTGTTTTTCAGACCAAACGTCAGAAGAAATGTGATCTAAGTGACTTTGACAATGGAATGATTGCAGGGTGAGACAGGGTGGTTTGAGTATCTTAGAAACTGTGATCTCCTGGGCGTTTCACGAGCACCAGTCTCTAGAGTTTACAGAGAATGGTGCAAAAAACAAAAAATATCCAGTGAGCAGCAGTTCTAGGGGCAGAAATGCGTAATTAATGAAAGGTCAGAGGAGAAAGACCAGACTGGTCAAACCTGACAGGAAGGTGACATTAATGCAAATAACCACACATTACAACAGTGGTACGCAGAAGAGCATCTCTGAACACACAACGTGTCAAACCTCTCAGTAGATAGGCTACAGCAGCAGAATACTTAAGTCTAAAAAATAAGTAATGAATACCCAATAAAGTGCTCACTGAGTGTATATAATTCACATGATTTAGTCATGGTACATTAGTACATACACTGTAGTTTTGAGTATCAATCATACAAAATCACTGTAGGATGGTAGGAGATAATCCCAGTTAATTTGACATTAATCTTTTTTATCCCTCAAGCTGAATTTGAGCTGCATTAACTCAAATTCAACTTTATACAGCCGAGTGCCAAAGAGAACAATGCAGCAGTCTTAAGTGTTTTCGGATGACTAGCCCCCAGGGAGCATTATGGGCCAGCAATCAGACGCATTCAGACACTCTTCACTCATCGTAGTGGAACGCTTCCGATGTTAATCAACCAGCCAATGCATTTTCTTTTGTCTCATAACTATTGACCGTAGGTGAGTTAACAGCTCCTGTGCCAGCAAATGATTTTAAGCCTTCTACAAATCTATGTGCAGGTCCTACTATTTCACATTTCAAGCCATTTATCATACATTTCTTGCTGAGAAAAAAAAAAACCATAGCAATACCTAGCAGCAAGCGTATGCAAGAACAATGCACAATTGTGCTGAAGGTGGACTGCAGTGTGTGAAAGCACAGGTGAATGTAGACGCACACACAGACAGCCGGGCTGTACCTGAGATCGTTAGATACGCTGTTGTGTTGATGATGTCCAGCCCTTTCTCTCTCACTGATTGGACGTCCAGCAGAAGCTCCTCCCGCTGTGGATTCAACTCCTCCCCCAGGGGCTGCACCTCACAGCTGTCCAGCGTGTGAGCCACTGCGTCTGACATAAGTGCTGTGAAAGACGACATCATCATTATCATCATCATCATCATCATCATCATCATCATCATTATTATTATTAACATTATTATTATTATTATTATTTATTCCTTGCCAGTGTTTTTGTTATTGTTTTTATCATAGTTTTTTCATGTAATTATTGTGACAAATATACAGTAAACGCTTTGGCAATATGTATTGCATTTCACCAGAATTTAAATTGAAATAATGAGAGAGCGAGAGAGAGGTTTCAAAAAACGAAGAGATAAACAGAGGAATATCCTGTACTAGGAGTACTTCTCACAAAATGGCACACAATCCTGCCAAACGTGGCTGCCAAAGCTCAGGAATAGCTGCTTGCTAATGAGTGAGAAGCCTGTAGTAAAGTGCGACATTTACTGTACGCGCGGTCCAAATCGCGGTCTGGGCACTCCTTAATGGATCGGAGTCGATGATGAGATTGGAGCAGAATCCGTTTCCTGGGGTGAGCAGACACCCGCGAAACACGCCGTGGTTCTTCTGGGACGCACGCGGGCTAATTATTTCTGTAATTTCCTCTCTGTTTAGCCTCTCTCTGCCCACTGCCAGAGCTGCTCCGGTGAGTAATTTGGAGCAGTAGATATGACTCAGCGGTCTGTGTGGGAGCTGTGACAGGGAGGAGGAGTGGGGGGGCGGGGGGGTTGGTTGAAGATGGACTCACCCCCTCCCTCCATGCCTTGAATGGCGGTATTGATGGCGTGGGAGAGCGAGCACACGATCCTCAACTCTGGGAACAGGGCCACCCCGCGGGGCCCCTCGAATTCGGGAGCCGGCCGGGCCAAGTGGGGGCCCACCCCAGAGAGGGAGATGAGAGGGGCGTCAGGCTGGAGGACCACCAGGTACCCCTCCAGCTGCCTGAGGGACAGACAGCCCTCCTCGCTGAAACACCTGGACACCGGAGGAGGGAAATGAAGCGTGAAAATCCCACACACTGAGCCTCCAGCTGGTCAGCTTTGGAGATGCCTACAGAAATATCATTCACACTAATACAGCGCTTGTGAGATTTGGTGATATGTACAGAAATATTATTCATGCTAATACTGTGCTTGTGAGCTTTGGAGATGCCTACAGAAATATCATTCACACTAATACAGCGCTTGTGAGCTTTGGTGATATGTACAGAAATATCATTCATGCTAATACTGTGCTTGCAGACTGCAACAGGCTAAACCTTGCAAAAACTGCGCAACACACTCTATCAGACTTTCTGAGAGAGGTTAGTTCATACTGCTGCAACTCCTCTCTGCAACACTCCATAACTGTTTCCTTGCGCCACTAAACTTTGGTGTGAACCAGGCTGAATACCGTATGTGTAATTTCAGTGCAGTTCAGCAGTAAATTGACGAAGCTACATCCAGCAGCTTTCAAGCAGCAGATGGACAGCCCGAATGAGTTCACTCCCCTCGGCGAGCGTAGTGAACCAGGGTAACCTGGACAGCGTGGGCTTTAACGCTGGCAGAGCGCACGGGCAGTCGGGTGTCCGGGTGGCGTTACCTGAGCGACGTGGAGAGCTTGAGGGGCCGAGCTCCAGGAGTGGCGAAGCGGAGGGAGTTTCTGTACGTGACCTGCTGCACGGCGCGGTTGAAGCTTTCGATGTCGTCTCCTTCCAGGACCAGCACAGACTGACTGGGGTTCACGTGCACCTACGAGAGAGGCGGGCGGGGTGACATTACATTACATTACAGTCATTTAGCAGACGCTCTCACCCAGCGCGGCGTACAGTAGCCTTTGCAATTATCATTAGCTCCATTAACTATTTAATGTTCATGTTCACTTTTTCCTTTATACTGTAGAGTATGTGTTGAAATGTGTACAATTTGCTTATATAATACTTAATTCAGCAAATTGCCATGTAAAATGAAATGTAATGTAATGTAAAATACTTTGAGATAAAAAACTTAGATATAAATTATTGTATTAATAAATACTTTTAAAACAGATTTTCAATGAAGCTATTGAAACCAGTTGGTTCAACCAATGAGCTACACAGTCACTGCACTGCAGAATGAGCTGCACAGTCACTGCACTTCAGAATAAGCTGTGCAGTGACTGCACTAGAGAATGACCTGCAGTCACACTGCATTGCAGAATGAGCTGCACAGTCACTGCACTGGAGACTGAGCTGCACAGTCACTGCACTGCAGAATGAGCTGCACATTCACTGCAATGCAGAATGAACTGTGCAGTGAATGCACTGGATAATGAGCTGCACAGTCACAGCACTGCAGAATGAGCTGCACAGTCACTGCACTGACACAGTTCATGCCTCTCTCACACCACATTCCAGAGCAGGCAGTGGAAGCCCTAGCCCTGGAGGGCATGTTACTTGTTTTTTGTTTTCACTTTAAAATTAGTCACCCACCCAGACCTGACAGCCCGGGTCAGGTAATTTACCTGTGTAATATCAGTTACGTAAGAGCTGAGTAACAACAGAAACCAGCACACCCAGCATTCTTAAGGGACAAATGTTGCACCATAGCCGATCACCCTGATAGCCAGTGCCTTTTTTTTTAACAGTCAGTTACCTTCATTCCTGATCCCAGGGTCTCCAGGTCACCGAAGTCCAGCCCCTCCCGGCAGGCATACAGGCACTCCACCACGCTGTGAGGCTCCACACCTCCGGGGCGCATTGTCACACCAGACAACAGGCCCCGGTAGCTTCCCACATACCTCCCTGAGAGCCACAGAGGTAACACACAGAGGGGTTAACACACAGAGAGGATAACACACAGAGGGGTTAACACACAGAGGGTTTAACACACAGAAAGGAGTACACACTGAGAGGATAACACACTGAGAGAATAACACACTGAGAGGATAACACACAGAGGGGTTAACACACAGAGAGGTAAACACACACAGAGGATAAGACACAGAGAGGATAACACGCAGAGGGTTTAACACACAGAGAGGATAACACACAGAGAGGATAACACACAGAGAGGATAACACACAGAGGGGTGAACACACAGCAGGGTAAACACACAGAGCGGCCCTCTCAGAGAGGTCTGAACAGCTGTCGGCTTTGCCTCGGAGGGACGGATAAGAACAGGGACACCCTGGCGCAGAGGGATATGCTGTACACTTACCTGAGTCCCTGCCCTCGGGGATAGTGTTGTTCACAATGTCTTTCTGCTTCTCCTCTGGCTCTGAGGGAGGTGGGGATGTTAACATTATTTATCACAGCTGGGATTATATCAGTGTGCAAACTAACAAGGCATTTCAGAGGCAATTAGTGGACCTTCCTGCTACCTACTGTGTAATCAAAAATGATCTAACTGTCTGACATGCTGACTTATCTGGCTGACAAGCCTGCTGTTTCATTTCAAATGGATGACAATCATTGATTTTGCCGGCTGACAGACTGAATGAGATCATCTTAGAAAAATCTATTTGTCTGAAGGATATTAAAACCTTCCACGATTTTCTCAGTAACTGACCATCGCAAGTGATGGTGTCATAAATGATTCTGTGTTGGTTGCATTTGATTGATAGGTACCCCAGCATGCACCAATAACCAATCGCTGACGTGGGGCGGGATTAGGGATGGCTCCGTTGTCATGGATGAGTGCAGGGTCAAAGGTCACACCATCGACGTACAAAGTGACTGAGGGGAACTGGACACTGAGGGAGAGGTGGTGCCACTCACTGTCACACACCTGAGAGAGAGAGACGGAGAGAGGGTCTGAGACCAGGCAGAGCATGCAATACACCAAGCAGCTGACTGACAGTCAGCAAGAGACGGGGAGCAGCCAGACCTTGCTATTGACACTCCGGCTCATGTCAATAATCTCCTTAAATGAGACCTCTAAGCCTGCTTATACAGGCAGCAGCTGTAAACAGCACATTCCCTGAGGAAGCGGCCGGCCCCCTCCCCCCCCCCCACTTGGCCGCTAATCGCAGTCTGCTCAGAGCTGCCGCTCCGAGGGTACCTGCTCCAGCTTCCACAGGAACTTGACAGGGCGGGCGGCGGAGACATCGGGCCAGTAAAACAGGGACAGCCGACAGCCGTGCACGGACAGAGAATAGTGCGAAAAGGAGTCATCTGAGAGAATGAGAGAGAGAGAGAGAGAGAGAGAGAGAGAGAGGAGAATGAGAGGGAGAGAGAGAGAGAGAGGAGAATGAGAGGGAGAGAGAGGAGGAGAGAATGAGAGAGAGAGGGGGGATAATGAGAGGGAGAGAGAGAGAGAGGAGGGGAGAATGAGAGGGAGAGAGAGAGCACTATTACTGAAAAATAGGATAGATAAGTGTTATTTTTATCATACTGTTTGAGAGATGCTTTTATCTGGGTTGACTGGAAGAGCAATAGAAATTACAGGGTAGACATGAAATATGTGCAGTAAATAAGCAGGTTACTCTTGGCGTAACCCACAGCCGAAAAAAAGACCTAGACAGCAATACAGATCAGCCCAGCTCCAAGGAAAATATCAGTTGTTATAAAAATTGTGATAAACTGTCGACAGTAATCAGAAGGACACGGCAGGCTGGTGAACTGTGACTAATGTGATCTCATGATCACTGTGCATTTTGAACAGGTTATGCACGTTAACGCAAAAGTCCCCACCCTAACTACCTGCACATTTACGCCCTGCATTGAGTTTTCCTGTCATTCAAGATGCAGACTAGTTTCTGTGACTAACCATTCCTGGCAGTGCTGCACACAATGGTCTCCTCTTCCCTACGGCTCCCTCTCGCCTGATTGGCTGGGGGTTGGGTGTTAGCCCCTCCCCTCCGCATCCATAATTGGAGGGTGAAGTGGTCTCCGGGCACTGCAGCAGCCACGGAACTGGGAACCACGGCAACGTGCGTCGAACCATTGAAGGAGAACACAAGAGACGAATCAGACGAAGGGAGGGTGGGGAGGCTTGCTGTCCAATTGGCTGCTGGGGAAGGGGGCGGGAGCAGGTCTACCTCCCCCCTCACTGCACCTGGAGAGACAGAGGAAGCAAAACATTTGCCCAGTCACACAAACTGTAATGTTTCTGTAAAAATACATTGACCGTAAAAGATCTGATATTAAATAAAAATAGATCTGTGTATTACCAGCTTGATGACAAAATAAGAACAAATTACTTGGCAAGAGGACTGTTTTTCCACAGGGTGACCTAGGAGCACCCTCTCTGAATACAAATAGATTCACTCACCACACAGTCTGCGTACCGATCTGTCAGAGTAGCTGTCTCTGTCGCAGCCCTTCCCAATATGGCCAGTCTGCAACTCTACGGTGGCCTGGATGTTCCAAACGGTCTCTTCACATGTCTCCAAGTGCAGGCTGGGGAACAGGGGCAGGCTGCCGGACCCAGGGCTGTACTCCACCCGCTTCGACCATCCTAGTGGAAAGCAGAGCATTCCCAGTGGCTGTTTGGTACAGCTTGCAGCAAGCTTAGCAAGCCGATGTCAGCATACTGTGGTTGGGGCTGTTTATAGCGATGGTGACAGTCAGCGATAAATCTATGTGTTTGTTTAGCAGGGACAACGCACGGCTCAATTAGCCGTACGGGTTAGCTGAAAGCTAAACGGCGAAGTGGGAGCAGGAAGCCCCAAACGCGCGGCAGTCATTTACCGATCCAGCCGGGCTTGCAGGAGGGTTTGACAGTGATGATGACCTGGGCGTCCGTTTGGGCGCGGTTCTTGCCGCAGTCGAAGGCAGTCACCCAGAAGCTGTGGACGCGCTGTCGCCTCGAGTCCAGAGGCTCGGTGTTTTTAATGTTCCCTGCGATTGAAGAGCAACGACAGGGTTAACGCGGAGACAATGAGCACTGGGCAATGAGCGCAGACGGACAATGACAGGCCATTCACATCAGGCAGTCGCACAATGCCCCTGGGCCGCCCCTAGCCCAGTTTGACCCGCAGTTTAAAAGAACTTCACCTCCCCACAGCAGATTAAGCGCCTCATTCGCTGTAGCGGTAGAAAGTCATCACACAGTCTCGCTCAATCGATCTTATGGCAATTGCTGGAGGTTGCTGATCTTTCATTGCCATTCATCAGGCCAGGAGAAGTGTGTGAAAACCAGCCATTATGAAACTGTCAGTGATTTGGGGGGGAAGTGCGGGGCCCCTGTGTCTCACCGTCGTTGTCGATGGCGAAGGGCACGTTGGGCGTGATGATGTCGTAGAAGCAGATCTGGCTGTACTGCGGGGAGCAGTCGGCGTCCAGCGCCTCCACCCTGACCATGCGGTCGAACAGGCGGCCCTCCGGCACCGAGGCCTCGTACCGCCGCTCCACGAACACAGGGGAGAACTCGTTCACGTCGTTGACGCGCACGTGAACGGTGGCCCTGAGGGGAGGGAGAGAAAGAGAGGGAGGGAGGGACGGAGCGGGGGATAGAGAGAGAGAGAGAGATCACACCTGACCAGCCAATGAGACAAAGTGTCGCTAAACCTCTCACAGCCTTTAGTTCGATGAACTCATTATGACACCCTACATACACCCTACATGCGCAAAACCAAAGTATCTACTCATACAATCACCCGTGCCCACCAACCACCCCTGCCCAGTCATCGAAGCAATCTGGGAATTGTAGTTTTTCCTCACTTGTGAGACTTCTTGCTGTTGACCCCATCAGGGCCCTCCCCGCAGTCATAGGCCTGAATGGTGAAGCTGTGCTCCCGTTGGCTCTCGCAGTCCAGGGGCTCTTTGGCACGGACCAGGCCCTCCCCCGTCGACCGATCGAGGACCACGGCCTCGAACTGAGCCCCGCCTGAGGTGCCGCTGTGCACCCTGAACCCACAAATCTCTCCTAACATGGACGTAGAGGAGAAAGGGCAGTTTGGATGGGTAAAAAGCCATTATTAAAGGTACAACAGGTAAGATTTTAGTGTTAAAACCTTGTTACAAGACCATTGTAAATCCTTTCCTATCATTGAAAAAGGCTCACTGGCGTGTTGACTCACCCTCTGCCTGTGTTTATAGTGCTTAAATTCGGGTTTCAAAACATTGCCACAGCCAATGGCGTTTCAACGTCAGCACGTTCACAGACAAGGGGTGGGATAAACAGTGTTTGTTACGGCAATTCCTCTCTTGACTGTTAGAAGTCCAAAATGACCTATTGTACCTTTAACTATTATTAAATATAGCTAGAGAATGGGACAAATTGATGGGAGGAAATTACAGTGCAATAAGGCATGAAGTACAGTAGCAGGATAGGACACTGCAGTCAGGCACAGGCAGATATTTACAGGTACTCTGAAAGATGACTACCTGCATAGTGCAGTGGGGCATCTTTGTCCAGGGCGAAGAGCGGCGGATTGAGAAGTACGGTGTTGTCATTCTCCATCACTATCCCCTGGTACTCTGTCTCGATCCATGGCTTGTGCTTATTGGCTGCGTGAAACGGGGAACCAATGAGATACCGTTCAGCAGTCTTCACAGTCTGGGCCAAGATCGAGCAATTTGCTGCAGCCTAGAGAAGCAGGTGCCAATCCACACCGTGGATAGATTAGTTGGGTATATTTCAACCGACCATGCTCTAACCCCAGAACGAAATACTGCAAGATATGAATATTCACCACCAGTAACAGCAGTTGAGCAGTTGGCGTTCACAAAAACTGTAACCTCACTTACAAATGGGAAGTTATGAGAGTTTATGCAGAACAATAATAAATGCACAAGACATGCAAGCATACGAATAAGCAAGCGTATCATGTTTCAGGTGCAGCTTAAGTATAGAACTGAGATGTGAATACTACATCTTCTGTGAAGTTGGCAGTGCGGTGGGGGGGGGGGGGGGCTGTGGACAGGCCCGGCTGACCTACATACTGCACTGCATATAACCGCCCTGAAACAGGCTCCTTGCAGTATAGCTGAGTCCAGCCATGTACATACTAATCTCCAGATGAGGAAGCACGTGGTTGGAGGAATCAGGAAACTGTCCGGCGCTCCCTCAGCAGACACCGCCGCACGCAGGTTTAGTAGGCCTAACGAGTCCTCTCTTTCTTTCGGTCTGCGTCACACCATCATCGTTCTTTTCCGTTCACTTTTTCCTTACTTCAATCCATTTCAGCCATCAATCTCTCTCACTCACTCCCTCCCTCTCTCTCTCTTACTCACTAAGTGACACAATATTAATCTGAACATCAGGCCCAGGGATTACGCACAGGATTGCATATTGAAACACATTTATTTTAATATCTCTCCCTGGTTGCTTAATATTTCCTCACTGCGCCAGATTCCTCCTCTTTCTCTCTCTCTCTCTCTCTCTCTCTCTCTCTCTCTCTATTTCCTCTTTTCCTGATATTGCATATGCTTCTCTCTCTCTCTTCCTGTTTTACACTTTTCTTCAACACCGTTTGCTTATTTTTTTTCCTCCTTCCGTTGCTGAACTGGCAGTAAAATAAAATTTGACAGTCAGGAAAAATACGCCGTTCATGCACAATAGGCTTTTTCTGAATGACATAGCACATATGTCTACACTCCGGCAGCATAAACGAGAAGGGTTCATATCTGCACCAATAGTGTCACATATGGAATCTATCGTGTTATCACGGTTTCAAGTTATGATGTACCTACAGCTAAAAAATTAAAATTAAAATTTAAAAAAGCATTGTACGACTACAATAATATAATATAAAACAACTGATGGCTATACATTTACATATATTACATGTAGTTTATCAACAGAAAACAGTCATTGACATACTTGGAAAACAGTCAGCTACAGGTAATAAAAAGGCAATAGCAACCATTATTATAGTAATAGGTGTGATAATACTGATACTTTGAAATAAAAAAATAAAAAATAAAAAAACTTACCTTTGTTGCTGTGTGCACCCCAAGTCAAACACAGTAGGAGAAGGGAGAGGAAAATTATTCTTTCCATCTGTAAGGACGGAAAGGGGAGGGGAGGGTACAGGGTAAGAAGGCAGTACTACTGTATTACTGTAAATGAGTAGTGTGTGAAAAGATGGGACGGACAGACATGCATCAATTTGACCAACAACTGACACAATCAATTTCAAATCTAATCCAAGTAAAAAATGATGAATAAATAATGAAATAATAATAATGATTGGAAAATACCATATCATACTCCCTTGTAATCCATGTCTCCACATACACACACAGAATGTTAAGCTATACACATTCATGGTCAGATATGCAGTAAATCAAACTAAATATGAATATTTATTATTTAATACAACTGAAATATGAGCAACGGGAATAACAGTAATGGTATGTGATGACCAGGTGCTGGAGCCAACATACAGTTAGCATACGAAAGGTAAACAGACATCTATAGACAACCTGCATAAACGCAGAGTGTGTATGTGCAAGCACTGCTAGGATCGTAAATGTCATATCTAAATGCATGAATCATAGCCAGTTATCTAAAATTAGATTTAAACAATCCGGTGCTGTTTAATCCGTTATCTTCATAAAGGCAGACAATTCATTTTACAGTTATTCGTGGGTCAGAACCTATATGAAGAAAAATCTGAAAACAGACACAGAAAAAAGCACATGCATATGTAGAGACAGTAACTGAAAAACATTGGGATGGACAAAAATACACGCTTACAGTAGCTATATGCGACATTCAGTGATTTTGAAAAACATTTTGATTTAAAAACAATCGATTCGACCATTTCTGACGGCAACAGTCATTGCAATTTCTAGGCGGCTTCAAAATGACTAACGCTGTTGGAAATGATGGCAAAAAACACAACCCGTTGATTTCACAATACTGTAACGCTTTTGGTACCCTGTGCGTTTCCCTCTGCCAGAGCATCAGTCTCACCTCTCGTCTGCCTCCCTCTCCTTCTCCGCTTGATCGAGTTCAAATGATAGGTGAATGGAGTGATGTTGATATTAAGCAAAGTGTCAACGTTTAGATTTCAAACTGGAATGCGTATTCAAGTGAGTACTGTCAGTTTGTTGTCCCCGTTTTCAGCATAAGTCGTGTGAAAAACGATGATGCTGAGACATCGATGCCACCTCCCTCTCCGTATCTCTACCCGCCCACACTGCGTCCTTCTCTCTCACTCCACTCAGCTGTCCCTCTGTCCCCGCTCATGCACTGTAGCAAAGCCAAAACCGTGTCGCCACTGTGCATCGAGTAGGCTATGTATACAGGCAAGAATTAATGCACAACTATCTAATGTCTTAATTGGTGTCCCGCACAATATTATTTTTTAATTCTGTTTCCATTTACTGACAGGTTGAGAGCAACCTCCTCTCTTCTCTCCCCGCCCAGACTGCAAAATGACGTCACTTCGGCTCCCACCAGACCGATACAGGAGTGGCGGAAGATTGCGTGTCCGTCCAGTACACAGATGACTTCATTGATTAATAAATTATTATCATTTTTAAATGAAAGAGGAATCCAGCATTTGAATTAACATTACAAAAAGTTTATTTAAAATTATTTTCTTTATACATTTGGTAGCAATAAGGCAAAGTAGTCTGAATAATAACAATTAATACACATCAATTACCACCACACGTATAAATATTATTAAAAAATATTATCGTTAGTGAGCCGCAGCTCCCGTTCAGCCACTATAACGAGCTGACTTCCTCAATGGAGTTTTTATTGATGGTATAATCATTATCATAACTTCATTCAATAGAAAAGCTGTGGTTTTGGTTGAAGGATTTTTGCTTCGTGTTCTTGTTCAGACGTAATAAAAGAGTCATAAAGCAGAAGTAGAAAATACTAGAAGAGGAGAATTGAGGATTTAAAATTGAAGTCACAACAATGGATGGAGAAATTGACAGACAGAATCACCCTTTGTGGAGCTTCCTTTCAAAGCTACAAAATACCGTACATAAACTCCCAAAATATCAGCAAATGAACAACTGTAACAAAATAACACAATGACAACAAAGGAAAACGGAATTTGCTAAAAAACCAGCGCAACATTCATCAATAAACAAGGCAATTGAACAAAAGTACAGTGTCTTGGCCAATGTTTGTGTAAAAAGGTCCATACAAAAATGGTAATTCCTGACAAAAATGGCCATGAATGTGAGTGTGTCAAGTACACTTTGTGCCATCAGCCTGACTGTGCAGCATTTCAATGGCTGGGGCGAGGAATAGGAATACTTCAACAGGAGGAAAAATACAAACCAACAGCACATCAGAATGCCCAGACAGCCATTTTTGTCTGTGTTTCCATACACACACACACACACACCATTGTTTCAGTCACTGTTCTTCAAGTGTCAATAATAATGAAATAATAATGAAGTTATTATAGAATTATTATTAAGCACAGCGCTCTTTTTAATGACTCCATCGGTTGAAATGGCCTTCAATTTTTAATGTGGCACTACGTCTGCCTCTTACTTTTACCGACCCCTCTCGTCAGCACCCACCAAAAAACTCAAATATATATATAAACAAATATGTACATTCTCTCACTCATATACACACATGCGCACTCTCACACATATATATATATTACTAAAGGCAATACAAAAATGCTCTGATCTGCCTGTCTGTCAAGTCACAGTTCCCTTCAACTGGATTCTGGCTGACCACCCAACCTGAGATCTGCAAGAGAGAAAATAACAGAGAGGTTATGAGATGAGTGAGAGCACACATTACATTTTACACACAAACCTCATCTACATGGGCAGCTGAAGTGAAGGGATAGGAAACCTGCTGCACTCCTGTCAACACACACACACACACACACACACCCCTCCCCCCCCCCACACACACACGCACTCACGCGCACACCCCACCCACACACTCCCCCACACACACACACACACACACACACCCCCACACACCCCTCCCCCCCCCCCCACACACACACGCACTCACGCGCACACCCCACCCACACACACACACACACACACACACACACACACACACACTCCCACTCTCCCCCCCCCCCCCCCCACACACACACACACACACACACACACACACACACACACACTCTCACACTCATACATATATATGTATATATATATTCTGCAACAGCTACTACAGACACAGGCAGGATGGATCAAATTTACCCATATTTCTACTCCTCTTTTTTCTCAGCCCTTTCTTTCCTCGGCACCAGGACCTTGCGGAGGTATATAACGAGAGCGTAGGAGGCGAAGAAAAAGATGTGACCACAGAAATAGACGGATGAATACACCTGGAAGACAAAGAAATCCGATTGCCAAAGCAAATTGGAAAGGGGGGGTCGGGGTCGCTTACAGAGCTCAGACACAAAATGGCGCCCCGTCCCAAGTTCAGTCGCCTTGAATCGAATATGAATTCACACACGCTTCTTCCCACCCCTTGCTTACCTTGAGCCACTTGTCAAACGCGAAGAGGCAGAAGGGTACCAGAGGGTATCCCATGAAGAGCCAGTGAATGAACTGCTGAACGCAGTAGATGAGAGGATACAGCGGGCTGACCGAAAGTCGGGTCAGCAGTGGACTATCCTTCACCAAGGCCAAGGCCTGAGACAGGGAGGGACAGCAGGAGGTTGCTTTGTGCCGCGTGTAACAGAAACCAATCAGGATGCTAAAATAATAGCGGAGATGATTGCCCGAGACAGGGCTACCATTTTCACGTGAAGTTGATGTGTTCTAACTGTCTACTAATTTGAATACATTAGGTGTGCTCCTAAAATGTTAAAACTTAAAAAGCACATGTGCTCCTTGGAAAACATTTTTGAAATTATGGTATATTAAAGCGGGCCACTCTTGTTACCTTCCGCTCTACGGCCATGATGAGGAACTCCATTGAGAAACAGAGGATGTACCCGGAGTGCAGGCCGTGCCAAACGGCCAGGAACAGCAGAGTTACCACCTGGGACGCCATCTTGTTGCCCAGGAACTTCAGCCGCTTGAACACATGTCTGGTCCACACATCAGAGAAAAACCAATCATCAGAACTACAACTCCCATAACCGAGTGGAGTGATTTCCCACATTGAGAACCAGGAAGTAAATGCATTGTATTTCCCCCAGTGATCATAATGCTTAAGGAAAAAGGGTGCAGGATAATTCTGCTCCATTTACACAGACACATTTTACAGCAAATGCAATAACTAGGAAAAAAAAAGAAAAGAAATGCCCAACACACGTGCTCAAGCACTGAAAACAATATATGCCTCTATACTTTTCCTCAGACGTTCTACGTAACCGCGCAATCACGTGGAATACAACACCAGGGAACTGCCAGTTATCTGCGGATGAGGACTCACCTGGCTGCCCAGGCATTGGTGTTGATGTTGAAGGAAGAGATTGTTCCCGCAAACAGGGGCGTGGTCTCATACTTCCACACCAGCACATTCGCACAGGCATCCCATTGGTCCTCCCCGTCCTGGTCTTTCCCGTTGTAGCCCAGCCCACAGAGGATACACACCCCTTCCTGAAAGGAAAAGACACTAGCGTACATGAAACCAGGAAGGAGAAGGGTAAAGAGACCACACACACACACACACTCTCCCCCACCCCCACCCACACCCACACACACACACACACACACACTCTCCCCCCCCACCCACACACACACACACACACACACTCTCCCCCACACACACACACACACACACACACACACACACACTCACAAGCCTTCGAATCGCCACGTTTGAATTTGGTCGAGGTGGTGTGGCAGCGTTACTTACAGCGATGACCCAGCAGCTGACGTATTTGTACAGGCTGATTTTCCCCCACAGCAGGATGTACACGCAGCGATACCAGAACGGCTGGGCCTAAGATGCAGTGCAGAACACAAGATCAGTGGCAAAGATCATTTCTTTGGCATATATCGGAAATGAAACGAGGACGGTGTTGCGTAGGAACAATACTAAGCATCCATTTCACTGGTAGGATCGGTTTGTCGCAGGGATATTAGTTTGCTTGCGCTAACCTCATATTCGTCAGTAAGAAAGTAGCTGTCGGGGAAGATGGGATTCCCTATGGTGAAGATCGTCAGGCAGACGAGGCCCAAGGAGAACCGCTTCATGGCAGGAAGAACACTGAGCGAGATAGAGATGGTTAGAGAGATTGTGAGAGAGATGGTTACTTATCACGCCACCATCAGAGGAGGGGGAGGGGTAAACTGAATTATTTTATGATTGCGGAAAAAAAAAAGAAGAAAAAAATATCTAATCACCAAAAAAAAAAAAAAAACTGAGCTAAGGGCTAATTTTATCACAAATGACACCGCATGTTTGCCCTTGTAGACTTTGACTGAAGCCTTTTCTCATTAGAGATAAAAACATGGACACCTTGAGTTCCTAACACATTGACTACAACAAGCCTGCAAAACATTATGTTGCCCTTCAATGCACAGAGCAGACTACACTCCTAATACCATTCCTTTGGCACTGCCAAATGCAAACAGCCCCAGTGGAGTTGGGATTTGTTTTTTGTTTTTTTTTGTTTTTTTTTGTGGGGGGGGCTTGCAGTTCATTCCTCACCTGTTGGGTGGCTGTCCAGGACAGTCTGTGAGTTCCCCAGAGGCCAGCATCAGGTACCTACGGAGTGTAAACTGTGGCCCTACGAGGAAACCACCGTAAAAGTAGGAAAAGCCAAGAACCTCCAGGAGAGAGGGCACAGTAGACAGTGCTCCTCTCTGTTGCTCGGCACTGAGCTGGGACTACAGAGGAAGAATAAAACAATGAGAAGCATTACCAGTACTACCAGCCACAGGCCACACCCCTGGCCATAGTCCATTATAGATGACTGGAGTGATTTAGCCATGGCTACATAATGGTTTTTCATCAATCAATGACAGGAATTTTAAACCCAAGAAAACAGGAAAAACTTGCTTGTTTGTCGGCTATAGAAATATGTGCTTGGTACATGAGTCATGACCAGCCAATAATGATAGGCACAGTCAATACGGTTTACAGTGAGGCCCCATATGTAGCTTAATCTTTAAAGAGAACACTATATGCAGTCAATTTATATCCATATAACGATCATCTTTATGGTATGTCACCTTTATAATTCCTATGTGCCCAATAATTTAAACAGAGAAATCATTTTCTAGTGAAGACAAGAACTGATGGGCTGAAAAATGAGTACATTATCAGCTTGAGAGAGAGATAGAGAGATAAAGATAGAGAGAATAGAATGGTGCTGCAAAATACTACTCTGGTACAGCACTCTAGTTTATACATTGCACATGCATGTTTTCTGCCACTATACACATTTTCAGATCAGCTCTACTGATATCAGTGACACAAGGCAAACACTCATTCACACACAAGAGAAGGCCCGTGCATATAAACACACAGCAAAAGAATGGAAAAAATGAGTTAATGAACGAGTAGAAAAATCAAGCTAGTTACAATAGACAGCAGACCATTAACTGAATTGACCGGTTTGCAGCTTACCAAAAAGAAAATTTTAAAATAAAAATAACTCACTGGTTCCTTCCCACCATCATAGAAATCAAATGACAAACCTGGAAAAATCAGAAAATGTCACTGTTATTATAAATGTTATGATGACTATGATTGTGATGATTAACAAAAGGAGGTGCCTGTTCTGCACTGCCCTCACAGAGCACGCAGCAGTATCTGAATCAGCACTATAACACTAAAGAATGCAACAACAGAAATAATGGCTCTGTGGGTGGCAGATACTGATCAAATGAACCCTATGTGGTATGAATTACTAGTGCCATAATAATTTTCTCATTATTTTTTAATGAGAGAATGACAAAAAACAGAATGAGAAAGATTAGGGAGGAAGACGGATGATGTCAGCAACAGAGACGAGAGAGAAGGGGCAGGAAAGGGAGGGAGGGAGGGAGAGAGAGAAAGAAGAGAGAGAAACATACCGATAAGCTTGAGTGCGAGTACGCAATGGGGCATGGTCCACTTGATGTCATACTGATCTGTAGCAGTGTAGTAATATCCAAACAGCAGGTACACCTGTGAGAGGAGAGATAGGGGGAGAGGGAGAGAGAGAAGGGGGGGGGGGCATTATGCAGCGGAGCGCTCTGGTACATCAGAACTGCAGTGAGAGAGGGATGAGGGCGTGCCCGACCCATTTCTCCAACTGAACCTGCATCACAACCGAAGACTGAGGTACTGGGGGGGGGGGAGAGAGCGTGACCTCACCATCTGAAACAGAAAGCTGCTCATAACGGCTGTCACCGTCCTTCCCATGAGCCTCAGCAACAGGAACTGGACAACAATACAGACTGCGGAGTGATAAAGCTGAGAGCCTAAGGGAGGGGTAGAGAAAGGATGGGTTAATACAACAAAGCAGAGATGGATGGGGACTTTCTGATACATTCACAGTGCACCGAGGTAGGTGCAACACATAAAAAGGGATGGGGAGAAGATGGCGAGATGGGGGACATTGCAGAGACCAAACAGACCTGCTGTTAAATCCGAGAGCAGCAATAATGACAGAATCAGAAACGGAGAGTCATTGGGGGAACCATACACAAGTCTGTGTCAAACTTGTCGAAGCCCCTTTATGTTGAGCCAGTCATTAGGCCTGACTCATTCCCTGGCTGTCAGAATCAGCCCTACTTTTGAGTATTCTCTTTAGTAGGCAAGTGGGCTGAGTCAGACACAGTCTCCGTTTATGGGGGGGGGGGGGGGGGGGGGGTCACATCTCACATCTTTAATTAACCCGGACATCATTCCACTCACACTCTATCCTTTCTTTCAGTTGCACATTTCCAATATCATCATCATGACAAAATCATTCTCTCTCCCCCTCTCTCGCATCCTCAGCCTTTCTCCCTCCCACTTCAAATCAACATCATCATTACGAGAGCAGTCAACTATTTACTTTCACAAAGACTGAAAGGGGACTGGTTTTTTTGTTTGTTTTTTTTGTTTTGTTTTTTTTAAGCAACACTGCTCCTCACCAAAGTTGAAAGCAGCCAGAGCTAGTCCAGAAAAAGTGTGCAGCAGGTGAACAATGTGGGGGGGCTGGTAGAAAAAATAACGCCGGTATATCATGGCAAAGGGATACCCTGAAGGAGAGACGGAAAGACAAAGAAAGACTGTTATCACAACAGGCATTTAAAAACCCTACTAACATTTGTATTTTTGAAAAGGCCAGTGGTCTCCTTCCGCACTTGAAGGTCAAGCCGTTTTTGGCTAGCGGGTTAACATGTAACTGACAGCTGCTGCAGGCAAAAAATGCAAAGCATAAAAACCATGGTATGCAGCCTAGCATGTGGACCGCCTGGGGGTAAATAAGTTACAGACTGGATAATTTCCTTTTAAACAAATCTGTTACCCGGGCAACCATTTGGGATAGGAATACAGTGCAGAACTAATTAATTGACAGTTCTGCGACAGCGACATCAGACGCTCGCAGCAGATTAAGGCAATTCACCTCGGTCAATATATTTGTTCAGCACATCAGTGTAAGACCTTGAAGACGACTCACACAGGCGTGTGCTCACTTATCGCCCGTTGAGCAGCCAATCTGTCCACCTTGTCACAATCGACGTACTGCTATGTGATAGGATAACTTCGCAACAGTTGAAACCATGTGCGTTTTATAAATCACCAGATAAGCCTCTATGCCTAAGGCGAACAACTAGTACTAGTTAACATTACACTCCACGCTTACCAGGTATTAGTTAACGATACACAGAATATAAGCCCTACTAATATTTGTATGTTTGCAAGGGACAGCTGACTAATTAGTAAATATATATGTCTGTGTTTGTCTTGATGCCTGTCATTTTTCATCCATATAACTTATGCATGTCCATGTGTTAGGACAAAGTTCAATACACACTGCCCTACATGCCCCATGTGACTGTAATATGAAACCCAGACAATCAACACATTAGCTGACTGCAAAACCATTTAGGAAATTTAGCTAGTTAACTGCTTCGACCGGTCAAATTTGAGTTTGTATCGAATGATCCACTCCACAGTACAGAAAATGGGCTAACCTGTTATTTAAATTACTCTGTCATAAGACAATGCTTTAGGCTATAATAATAAAATAAATGAAAAAAAAAAGCTGTTTAATTTCTTCCTGTATGTAAACCGCTTCTTTCAGTGTGTTTCAGGTCGACCTTGAAGTTCGGCTTTCAAGTATGTATCAGCAAACTGTTTCGAGAACTGTGCCTAGCTATGTGGCATATGGATTTCTAGCCTGTAGGCTACTGTATAAAATATAGCAACATAACTTAGCTAGCTAGGTTGCATATGTGTAGTTTATTTGTGTCCAAATAGTAAAATGAAATGTATTAATCTTATTGACATCTACCAATCGTAGCCAAGGCAAATGAGACTGAACTCACCTATTAAAATTGACAAAATGAGCCGAACCGCAGGTTCTGGAGAACCCAAATAGTCCGACAATTTCTCCATCAAGGGAGCCGCCATCTTTCGTGCGGGCGGAAGTGACTCCGTGCTGTGTTTCCGTGAATATGCACTGTTGTTCTTCTTTCACTCTCTTTTATCTGCCCTTTAGCTTTCCCCACCTCCCCTTTCCCTCCTCTTCCCTTGTCTAGCTCTCATCGACCTTCAACTCTTTGTGGTGTCCTCACTCAGTTTCGCAACATGTATTTTTATCGGCACAGCTATCTGGTTCCTCCAAAGAGCGACGTGTACAGAGAAAAGATATAACCTACAGATTAAGAATTAAAATTGACAACATGTGAGACATGACCCAATAACAGCTTAACGTATAGTTTACAAGCGTATACCAACGAACCAGAAACATAAAGTTGTGATATGTGTGCATGTTGAACTCGGCACACTCCTATAGTAGTAGCCTAGCAGTCCTGGCTAGCATTTCAGCAGTTACTAACGCTACCGCTTCAATTGTCGATGGGTGAAAAATAGTGTAGGTTCTCCCTCTTGTGGCGAGATAAGGGAATCTCACCTACGGTTGCTACGTTGGAATTTTGTACATTTTCCCTGCATCGAAATACTACTGGGGAGTGTATGTGGACCGGCACGGGCTTCCAGTTTGCAATTCATTTATTGTATACAAATACGGCTTGTTTAGAATGGTCCTTGTAATAATTTACAATCCATTACTACATTAATGGCATTTGGCTGACGCTCTTATCCAGATGATACAGTTGATTAGACTAGGCAGGAGACAATCCTCCCCTGGAGCAATGCAGGGTTAAGGGCCTTGCTCAAGGCCCCAACGGCTGTGCGGATCTTATTGTGGCTACACCGGGATTAGAGCCACCGACCATGGGTGTCCCAGTCATCCACCTTAACCACTACGCTACAGGCCATCCCGTCAATCGTACTACATAAACTAAAAAAAACCAATACATATTAAGTAGCAGTTCATAAAGAGATAAATAATACACGTTTATTTTTTTCAACGCGAGAGCGGGCTTCTCCCAAGGAGAAACCTTCTGGACAAATACTAAAAGAGCAAAAATTCCATTTAATGGTATTCTGCTACTCAATGTATTTATTTCAGTGTCTACAGGGTTGCACCAGGGTGGGCGGAGGTTTTTTAGAATTAATGCGTAGCACAAATTAAAAACTAATCATAAATCTTTTCATGACGGACTACATTACATGCCGGTTCATCAAATACCGTTTATACTGGTTTTAAATATAAACCTGTACAAGGTTTAAACGAAGGGGGTTGTGGGTATGCAAAGCCTGCCAGTCAGTGCAACCAATCAAGATCGGGGGAAGTACCTTGTGCTATAGAATCGAATCAAATGTGCTATAGGAACAAAATATGAATGTGTTTGCTGTATTTTGCTGCTATTGCTAGGTTATAATTAAAAAGCCTAAAAATACCAATCGGTGAAGAAATGCAGAAGATAGCCGTCACTCAGGGTCAAAGGATAACTTTCTGTGACCAATCAGGGAGTCACTTTATAATGTCAAAACGTCTCGCCGGTCTCTCTTACAAGGCAATGGTCTTACGAGAATGCCGAATGGTAACCAATGAAATAAAAGAAGGGTGGGGCTAGAGTATATCCGATAATATAAAATCAGATTCTGACAACTAGTTGGTGCTCGTCTCTCCGAGTAAGACGTTCCTTGAACTTAAAGCAGTGTTACAGCTATAATTACAAAACTATCACGCCACAATCATGTCTCCGAGGAAATTTTTCGTGGGTGGAAACTGGAAGATGAATGGCGATAAGAAAAGCCTAGGCGAACTTATCAATACATTGAACAATGCAAAACTCCATGCCGATACCGGTAGGTAAAATCATGTGTTTGCCAGTGAGCATAGCTAGTGAATAGCTCATTAGGTATAGTATAATGATTAGCTACTATACTAGCAAATGAATCTACTTAAAATAGATTGCAAGCGAACCGGGAAGCTAGTTTACTGTATACCCAACCATGGCCAGCTAGCTGTCCGTAATCATTGACGTGATTCATGATCAATCAATCACAACCTATGTGTCCTTTGAAATGGCAGGAACTGCTTTTGATTCATTGTATACGTTACGTTAATTCAAGTTTTGACAAGTAACGGCATGCCTTACTCCAGCTAGCCATGTGATTTGCTATCTTTTTAGTGGACGCGCCAAGAGAAAGGTGGTTGAATGTCATTGTACTAGCTAGCTCGATAAAAAACTAAAATAAAACCGCTTGTTATGAAGAAAATTTCCCCACAATATTTTGTTGAATGCAATGCTGTGAACTAGCTATAAATATGTGACCGAAAGGATGCGAGTTTGTTTTAAGGAAATAATAGACCGGACGAGCACAACGTGGTGCAGCCTGATTTCAGGTAGGCGGGGTGTGTGCCTTCGAGCACGTAGCCTTGCAAGCCAGCCAGTCCGTTGTTGTACTAGAATTCCTATTGCAATGAGTGTGACACTCTGCAATTCCGTATTCTGACCACTCCACTCGTGTTGCGTATCCATTTTATAACGTCCTCGCTAACTGTAAGGTGAACATTATAACAAAATTGCGTATGTTTTCCCTCCAACTGCATTAAAACTGCAGTCTGAATATTGTAACTGCTAGGGTTACTAGCTAGCTTTCCATTTACTCTTACAATCCTCGCTTCCGTACATCGTCTCCCTTTTCTGTGATATGGGCTCCATCTTGGTGCTTGGTACCCTTCCGTGCCTCATTGTAAAAAATCTCTTTGTGCTACGGTGCATACATTTCGGCCGTACAGTGCCGTCTAATTTATAAATAGCTTTTATGATCATGTCCAAAGCGCCGTTGGGGTATCCGTCTCGGTTTGGTTCAGTCCTCGTTTTAAATAAAGCGGCCTTGAACTTTTGCACTACTCTTGGCAATGCCGATCTGTCCGCACTTGACACTCGAGCTTGGGCGAGGCACGGCCAAGCATAAGAAGGCCCAGTGCCGTTTTAAACGTACTGCAAAGGCTAGTGTGGCTCCGTGTGTTTGAATGAAATTAGCACAGGCGACTATCGAAATATACACATATAATCGGCCCGGTAATGGGAAGTCTGCTCTGCGCTCTCCGACCTTTACGCGTTCGTTTCTTCGCGACCCGGGCAGAATGTTGAGGTCTGGTGGGCAACCTTCTCAGCGTTGAACTCCGACCTTTCTGTGTCAGGGCGAGGGGCCTCAGACTTGAGTGACCTTTACATAGGGATTGGTTGCTTAAGATGGACTAATATAGACTCACTTGACCCAAGATACTGTTACATTGCTAATGTCAGTGTGTTGCCCACTGCTACACTGCTGTACTGTACAATGCCGAACAGCAAATCGATTCCCCTTCAATAGTGAAACCAGATTGCGGATTGGACCATCTGTAGCTCACTATGGCCTGTTGAACCTCCTGTGTTCATAGAGGAAAGCACTGTATTTTGATAGAACTGATATTACGGTACCTATCTGTTCTGAAGGTGTACATGGGCCACTCTAATTAGTTTTCCCCTCACAGAGGTGGTGTGCGGTGCCTCTCCGATCTACCTCGACTTTGCCAGGTCCAAGTTGGATCCCAAGATTGGAGTTGCTGCACAGAACTGCTATAAGGTTGCCAAGGGCGCCTTCACCGGAGAGATCAGGTACTGCACTGACGCCTGTGTATGGAATCTCTGCCCACCTGAACGCTGACTAACTGTCCTGCTGTCCACTTTGTTCCTCTCTCAGCCCTGCGATGATCAAGGACTGTGGCGTGCACTGGGTTATCCTGGGCCACTCTGAGAGGCGCCATGTTTTTGGGGAAAGTGATGAGGTACACTGGCTCAGTGGCCCTGATGCTCACTGCCATTTTTGAGCTTGTGTGTCTGTGTGCATGCCCAAGCGGCAATCTCTGGTCTATTTATGTAACCCATTGATTTCTGATATCCCTCTGCCCCCCCCCCCTTCTCTCACAATGGCCTCTGATTGGACATTTCCTGTTTGTTCCCGGCAGCTCATTGGCCAGAAGGTGGCTCATGCCCTGGAGTCTGGTCTGGGTGTGATCGCCTGCATTGGAGAGAAGCTGGATGAGAGGGAAGCTGGCATCACGGAGAAGGTCGTCTTTGCGCAGACCAAGGTCATCGCAGGTAGCTGCCATACTCCAATCTTATTTAACAGTTTTTTGAAATGGGGTTTTTTATGCTTTTTTTCTTTCTTTTCTTTTTTTTTTTCCAAATTGTCATGGTTTTATTGATTTGTTAACAGACAACGTGAAGGACTGGAGCAAAGTGGTCCTTGCTTACGAACCTGTCTGGGCCATCGGTACCGGCAAGACTGCCTCTCCCCAACAGGTATTAATTAACCTTGCACATCTGCAATAGGCTGACCTAGGTCAAGCTAAACACTGAAATCTTTTCTACCGTTTGATATTTGTGCTCTGTACTCTGTATGATGGGTTGTTTTTTTTTCCCCCCTCTCAGGCCCAGGAGGTTCATGAAAAGCTCAGGCACTGGGTAAAGGACAATGTCTCGGAGGCAGTGGCCAACTCCGTCAGAATTATCTACGGAGGTCAGTAAGAGACGCCCTTCACTCTGTTTTCACGTTTCTGTCCCCCCTCACGCACCCAAATGATGGCCTTTGTTCCGCTCTTGTGTTTGAGTACACTTTAACCTCAAGTCTAATTTTCTGCATTTTTACCATGGATGTTGCCTGTGATAACGCAGAGTGGTGACATGCCGACTACTTTGTCTGAGCAAAACGATATGCTGTACTGCGAACTGAAACACAAAAATCCTTTTTGCTTCTGATCTGAGCATGTTTCCACAACCTAAGTGTGGCACGACCAGTCTTATCTGCTTTTAACAGGCATTTTCCACATTTGGTGCGGTATCCTGTGTGTGTCCTTGTGTTTAAAGTGCTTCTCCTCCATCAGGCTCAGTGACCGGTGGCACCTGCAAGGAGCTGGGCTCCCAGAAGGACGTGGATGGCTTCCTGGTGGGCGGAGCTTCTCTGAAACCAGAGTTTGTTGAAATCATCAACGCTCGTGCATAAAAGGGAAGCAACGTGAGGCTGTGAGGTCATCTGTCAGCTGACCAGTCACAGACCAGCGCAGCACTTAGACCCCGCCCCCTGTCTTTCCGGTGTTTGTGTGATGTCACTACTTCTGTTTCCTTTTTTTCCTTTGTTGTTCAAAGGGACAGATTGACACGCACTGCACTGCATTTCAGTCCATGTACTGGAAACGCAGTGAGTGTACGAACCCGTATGTCACTGCAAAAACGAGCACTGAATTGATAAAACACTCTGGACGAATGTGCATGTGCACACCTTGTGTGCACAGTTTCAATTTTTCGGGCGGTCAATCGAATTAAGTGTCCTTTTAGTAAATAGGTGGCTCTTTGTGTAATTGATGTTTTGTTGCTAAACCTTCCTGTTAGAACTGCATGTCCTGCTTTCTGATTGGCTGGCATGCCACAGGGGAGGGTTCCTCACCAGGTGTTAGTCACGTCTTGGCCAATCGTTGTTAGAGGGAAAGTGTGTAGGAGACCATTTTAATAAACCATAAGAAACGAAATGTGTACTTTTTCTTTGTCTTTTTTCCACTCTTGGAAAATATCGCATCACATTTTATTTTCTCTCCCTGTACACCCAGAATGTGTTCTACAACGACTCTACCATACACTCACCCCTGGCAGCACCTTATTTGCAGTCTGTATCGTTTCCAGATGGGACTCAGTAGAATTCTGAAGTCACATCTCGACTTTCCATTTAAACTCGTTTCTGTAACATGTTTTCTAACCACGTTAGCTGAGGTTAATTCTATGAGGCATATTTGGGGTGGAGGGTTTACAGTCAGCCTGCTCTCTTCCCTTCATGTGCCACGTCTATACGGTTGTGAATATCCGGTTACTGCTAGGCTAGTCGCAGAAAACCAGGGTGAGTGGGATCACTGGTGTCCATATCCTTTTCGAGAAAAGGTCAAATGTAATGTAGGAATTCTAAAAGTATTCTAGACTTGTAGTGCCTCTTACCCATTCAGCCTGGTTGAAGTAGTAGTAGTAGTAGTAGTAGCTAGCTGACATATTTAGGAAGTTGTATATACACATCCTCCTCTGCCTTTCATTTCAGTGGTCTGTTGCAACTTGTTTCTAATTCCAGTCTTCAGAGCTTTTAATTAAAGAATTACGTAACCAAATATTTATTTATATTCTGATCTGGTCGCTATACGCACTCGTTTTCAGTCACGTATTGATCAGTCTCAACCAAGTTGTCCCCATCGCTAACTGTAACTCCGATTCCTTTGGTGTGCTAGTAACGGGAGCTTCTCCATTGGGACTGTGCTGATAAATTCCGTTACAGACACATGCTGTCTGGGGAAAATGACACGTGTGAAGGGACAGCGTTTGGTGCCTATCTGGCGGTTGTACATATCCGTGCCACTAGATGGCGCAAAGGACTGCTTTTTATTCTACACTCACAACTGCCGTGTATGAGTCAGAGGTTGTACAATCCATGCACAGCTGGTGCAGGGGGATAGTTGAGTCCCTGATTAACCAGAAGAGGTCGCTGGTGAGCAACAGGCAGCGAGATACGGACAACCCCACCATCTGAGATCCTCCCTGCGTGATGCTACAGTCGGTTATTGGTTATCAACAGGTGGTTTGCTCCTTTATTGATGCACAATTTGCTAGTTTCCAACCAGCACTTCAGACCATCTAATATGTGTTCCACAAGTAGCAACAACTGCAATTTATTGGCTTCAAATGCAGTGAACACAGTGTACCAGAATAATCTGAAATATAATCATAAAATAATTATGCATACATTTGATATAACACAGTATTGTTCAAGAGTAATTTTTCATATTTACCTGTGTAAATCAGAATTTACAATAAATCTGTGTGGCCTACAAGATGTCGTCAGATGCATGGTAACATATAGATTACAAACTATTTTCAATTCTGTCCTTATGCAGAATTGAGCCATGGGCTTAATTTGAAATGCAGTCATAATTGTAGGCTCACCCCAATGCTGCAATTTCCTGCATCAAGCATGTGCTTATGTCGCATATCGTCTATGGGACTTAAACTGATAATTTTAAGCAATTAACCTCAAAATGGGGGTCCCTGAAATTTAAATACCCCTAAACATGTGTAGGGGTATCCCAAATGCATATTTATTTGCATAAATAACAGGTTGCTGGATTTCCCCAATATGTAGATGGTTCAAACGTATATGTCTGGCATCAAACCCAGTCACTGGCAGAGAGGACTGTGGCTAGCAATGTACATTTAAAAAAATATATAGACGGACAGCCTATAGCCTAGTAGTTCAGTTGCTTGACTGCCACCCAAAAGGTTGGAGATTCAGACCCCAGTGTAACCACAATAATATCCATGCAGATGTGGGCCCTTAAGTAAGACCCTTAACCCCACCCCACATTGCCCAGGGGTATTGGCCCCGCCTTAGTCAAATCAACTGTAAGTCACTTTGGATAAAATAAAAATAAAAAAGCGTCATCTAAATAACTGTAATTTCATGTAATGTAGATGGTGAAGCCCTGATGCTGATGGGTTCTGTGGCACAAACCAAACTCTTCAGTGCCCCCTAGTGCTGCACAAAGGATGTGCGCCTGATTGCAGAGGCACTAAAGGAGAGGGGGTCCACCAAGGTCCTGGAGAGCCTGAGAGGGTCTGCTGGTTTTTGTTGTTACATGACACTTAATCAATGAAAGTAGTTGATTTCACAGTTAACTCCCCTCATCCGTTTTTTGGGTGGAAAGTGGTTGCTGTATTTGAGGTGAAATCAGCAGACCCTGTGGCCCTCGGGACCAGGGTTGACTGCTCCTGCTCTAAAACTCTTCTCCCATCTTCAGTCCACAGCACATGTCATTGACTTCACCCTTTGATGATCCAGGTATATGTACATGCACAGAAGGTGTCAGTTTTCCTATAGGAAGTACCGCACCTGTTCCTCAATGTAATCCTCCACTCTTCCTCTCTGTTGTCCCCAGGCAAACCCTTTGATTGATGCCGTCAATCAAAGTGTCACCGCAGTTCTTCCCCTCAGCAGAGAACTGGTATCATGGCACTGAGATTGCAATCCTTAGAAAAGGGATTACATGTCTCTCTCGCTCTCTCTCTCTCTCTCTCTCTCTCTCTCTCCCTCTCTCTCCCTCTCTCTCTTTCTCTCTCTCATCCACCCTCTTACCATCCCTCCCCCACACTCTCTCTCTCTCTCTCTCTCTCTTCTCTGAGGACCTGACAGAAATTGTGTCTGTACATTCATGAAGAGAAGCATGGTATATATATAAAATTGATGGTGCATAATTTAAGATTCAACCAATTATTCTGGCTTTATTTCCTAAAAGTCTGTATACACCCATGCTGGTTCTCTCACACAGGGCCATCTGGCCAGGGGTCAAAAAGTAAAAGTCCTGCCATGTGTTTCTTCCACCCATGAACTCAGCAAGCTGATTTCACTAATGACTTCTACCTCCTGGCTGAATAATTGTGCTAATTAGCATATCCGGGTGATTGGAAGTAAATACAGGGGAGAACTTTTATTTTCTGAACCTGTAGTTTCTACCTCGGGGTGGCATGGATGGTGCAGTGAGTAGCACTGCCACCTCACAGCAAGGAGGTCCTGGGTTCTAATCCCCGTCGGCCAGGGCCTCTCTGTGCGGAGTTTGCATGTTCTCCCCATGTCTGCGTGGGTTTCCTCCGGGTACTCTGGTTTTCTCCCACAGTCCAAAGACATGCAGGTTAGGCTGATTGGAGAGTCTAAATTGCCTGTAGGTATGCTGGGATGGGCTCCACCCCCCTGCAACCCTGTTCAGGATAAGTGGGTTAAGATAATGGATGGATGGATAGTTTCCACCTCTGCACCTGAAAACTAGCATTAGCCTGACGGGTACTGTAAGTACTGTAAGTGTCCTTCTCCTTTTACTCCATGATAAACACACTAATAAAAAAGTAATGCTAATATTTATGGCCTGACTTGTACAAGCCAACCAACTAATGGCCATTTGCTTTGCATTGTTTCCACTTGTGATTGGTTAATATGTTCCCTGCTGGCAGTAATCTCTGAATGAGAGCTCTGTGTTTGATACAGGAGTGAGTCTGACAGTGAGTTTGATACAGATGTACAGCACGTATTAATCTCTAACAGGACATTCATGCTTCCCTCTCCAGTCCTTAGCTGTGCGAAGGGCCCCAGCAGGGTGGATTAGGCTATTGTACAGTGGGAGTGCTTACTGTTGGATGTGTGAAGCGTGTCCCACACCACAGAATGTGTGGGTGTGTGTGTGTGGATGTGTTTACGCATGTGTGTGTAAAGTATGCATTCGTCGACATGTATGTATGCATTAGTGATGTGCAGGCTGACTGAAAATCAGTGGATCCCACGGTTTAGCCACTGGTCAGGTGGGTTGGGTCACAAAAAATAATGCTTTGAATAATTGGGGATTGGTGGCAGGTGGGCGAGAGAGATTTATAAAATAAATTACATACATTTAGATCAAATAAAAGTCCATTATTACATACTTTGAAGCTAAATTTGTTGAGAGAGAGAGAGAGAGAGAGAGAGACTACACTGAAAGAATCAGGGCCCTGCTCTCACATTTCCACCAAAACTTCCACCTGCAGTTATTAATCCTCCAGCTCTTCATGGGGTCGGACACTTCGAGAGAGGAGGTGCAGTCCTCATTCAGACTGCTGGGTGGGTCAGCTGCCCAGTACCTGAAATACAGCAGTACAGCAAATGTGAACTTAATTAATTTAATCTCTCTCTCTCGCACATATGCACACACACATACACATACACACACACACACTCAGACTGTATGACCTGTTAGTTAAAGGAAGATTAAGCCCAACTGAACGATAGGCCAGCCTGAGGCCTATAGAAGAGGCATTCTTCCTCTCTGTTCTGGCTGACGCCTGACTGGAGGCACAAATAGCTGCTTGCACTTTTATATTGGTTTTTGTCTGTTATATTTGTTTCATTGCAATAAAATCATATGTGCGTATATTTTCTGCAGCCTGTGTTTGTGTCCCACATTGTGTTATGTCTGTTGAGCAAGGTTGTAGCAACATGAACGTATACATATGTGCACACACACAGATACACACCGTGTATGATGGCTCATATATGCACAGTGCCGGAACATTCTGCAGCTCTCACCCTTCAGCCAGTTGGGTACTGTCCACCCAGACCCAGCCTCCCTGCTCCCCGGTTCCACCCGTGAGCCCGACCCAGTACCCATCCCGCGGGGTGTCGTACTGCCGAGTGTGCCTGTGAATGAACTCTTGAAGGGAGCAGAGGAGAACACACACGCGCGCACACACACACACGCATACATAGGCACACGCACATGCACACACACGCACACGTGCACACACACAAGCGCACACACACACACATGCACACACACACATACACACATACACACACATGCACACAACCACACACATACACACACACACGTGCACACACATACACACAAACACGTGCACACACACACACACACACGCACACGCACACAAATCACAGGATGAGGGGTAACAGCCAAAACTGCCACAGCCTTTGCAGAACAACATCCTCATTCAACTCCACAGGAGCAGTGATTGAGCTGGCCCCACAGTGCAGCCTTGAGAGCTCAATGACACGTTCTTGGAAATACATACAGCTGCAGCTATACAGTATATATTTTATGTAATACATGTTGCTCTCCTGTTTATGCACTGTCTAGACCTCTGTGCAACCTGCAAAGTATCCAATGTCTATAGAATTTTCATTGTTTTGTTTATAGATACAGTGCATCCGGAAAGTATTCACAGCGCTTCACTTTTCCCACATTTTGTTATTTTACGGCCTTATTCCAAAATGGAATAAATTCTTTTTTTCCCCTCAAAAGTCTACACACAACACCCCATAATGACAACATGAAAGAAGTTTTTTTAGAATTTTTTGCAAATTTATTAAAAATAAAAAACGAAGAAATCACATGTACATAAGTATTCACAGCCTTTGCTCAATACTTTGTTGATGCACCTTTCGCAGCAATTACAGCCTCAAGTCTTTTTGAATATGATGCCACAAACTTGGCACACCTATCTTTGGGCAGTTTCGCCCATTCCTCTTTGCAGCACCTCTCAAGCTCCATCAGGTTGGATGGGGAGTGTCGGTGCACAGCCATTTTCAGATCTCTCCAGAGATGTTCAATCGGATTCAAGTCTGGGCCCTGGCTGAGCCACTCAAGGACATTCACAGAGTTGTCCTGAAGCCACTCCTTTGATATCTTGGCTGTGTGCTTAGGGTCGTTGTCCTGCTGAAAGATGAACCGTCGCCCCAGTCTGAGGTCAAGAGCGCTCTGGAGCAGGTTTTCATTCAGGATGTCTCTGTACATTGCTGCATTCATCTTTCCCTCAATCCTGACTAATCTCCCAGTTCCTGCCACTGAAAAATATCCCCACAGCATGATGCTGCCACCACCATGCTTCACTGTAGGGATGGTATTGGTGATGAGCGGTGCCTGGTTTCCTCCAAACATGACGCCTGGCATTCACGCCAAAGAGTTCAATCTTTATCTCATCAGACCAGAGAATTTTGTTTCTCATGGCCTGAGAGATCTTCAGGTGCCTTTTGGCAAACTCCAGGCGGGCTGCCATGTGCCTTTTACTAAGGAGTGGCTTTCGTCTGGCCACTCTACCATACAGGCCTGATTGGTGGATTGCTGCAGAGATGGTTGTCCTTCTGGAAGGTTCTCCTCTCTCCACAGAGGAACGCTGGAGCTCTGACAGAGTGACCATCGGGTTCTTGGTCACCTCCTTGACTAAGGCCCTTCTCCCCCGATTGCTCATTTTAGACGGGCGGCCAGCTCTAGGAAGAGTCCTGATGGTTCCGAACTTCTTCCATTTACAGATGATGGAGGCCACGGTGCTCATTGGGACCTTCAAAGCACGAGAACATTTTCTGTACCCTTCCTCAGATTTGTGCCTCGAGACAATCCTGTCTCGGAGGTCTACAGACAATTCCTTTGACTTCATGCTTGGTTTGTGCTCTGACATGCACTGTCAACAGTGGGACCTTATATAGACAGGTGTGTGCCTTTCCAAATCATGTCCAATCAACTGAATTTACCACAGGTGGACTCCGATTAAGCTGTAGAAACATCTCAAGGTTGATCAGTAGAAACAGGATGCCTTGAGCTCAATTTTGAGCTTCATGGCAAAGGCTGTGAATACTTACGTATATGTGATCTCTTAGTTTTTTTTTTTAAATAAATTTGCAAAAATCTCAATATTGTAAAAAATCTTTTTTCATGTTGTCATTATGGGGTATTGTGTGTACAATTTGGAGGAGGAAAAAAAATGAATTTAATCAATTTTGGAATAAGGCTGTAACATAACAAAATGTGGAAAAAGTGAAGCGCTGTGAATACTTTCCAGATGCACTGTATGTGTTTGGGAGGTATTTTATATTGTGTAGCACGGTAGATTTCCGTGCATTGTTGCACCCTTTGCCGAATCGCTTGCGGAGATCGTTCCTCAACCAAAGAGTCAGCCGCCTGGAATAGATCAACATCCACCCTCGACTTTAATTCACAGCTTTGAGCGATAAATTGCCATCACCATCATCATAAATGTTCAGGTAATCTCAGCCGCTGCCCCTGCTGCTGACAGTGAAGGGTTGAGTGTGGGTTTGTCACGCTGCTACCTGCTCCTCTGAGCTCGACACCGCCGTCAGGTCAGCGCCCTGCTGAATGCACTCGATGCACTTCTCATCCGTTCGGTGGAGAAGTAGTAGCACTTGGACTCAAACAGTCCCCAGCCCTTTGGGCAGGGCCTGCAGCCTCTCTCTAAGCAGGTTGCAGGACAAATTCAAAATGGACACCGATGTCAAAGTTCTGTCACTCAATCCGTGAAATGCGCAAAACATACGATATAGGATACAGGATATACGATATAGGATACAAACATAGGATGCAGGTAAATTGTACAAAATGTACGGGAAAGAAACAATACATTATATTTATAACAATATCAGTGTTTGGGGAAATATGAAAACCTTTGACTTTTGCAAGGTGCCTCATCTTTCTAAAGGCTCTGTTTGGGCCCAGAGGGAGTAAGAGTACTGTCTTTTTCTGCAAGCCCTGGACTGGAGCTCCGAGCTGTGAGCTGAAGCTGGGAGTTTGAGCCGTGAGAATTTGCATAGGATTGTACCCGCTCTCCCCGAAGGTCTGGTTCTGGATCTGGATCTGGACCGTGCCTGTGGCTGACAGCCCTGCTCTGAGAAGCACTGTTGGCACCGGCATCACCCAGGGAGAGTTTCAGTTGGCCAGGATGACAGGCGGCAGAGGGTCCGGCTGATCGATCAGGCACCTGCAGCCTACCCGTTGAGCCCGACGTGTAAACTGCGGCGTGAGAACAAGAGACTGCTGAAAACGTGCTTCGGAGGGCAGAGGGTGCTTGTGGGAGCTCGCCCCAAACAGGTAGTGGAGGTTACCACAATGAGCGCCGATGAATATCATTTGGCATTTCAAATTGGGGGCGGCACGGATGGTGCAGTGGGTAGCACTGCCGCCTCACAGCAAGGAGGTCCTGGGTTCGAATCCCCGTCGGCCGGGGCCTCTCTGTGCGGAGTTTGCATGTTCTCCCCGTGTCTGCGTGGGTTTCCTCCGGGTACTCCGGTTTCCTCCCACAGTCCAAAGACATGCACGTTAGGCTGATTGGAGAGTCTAAATTGCCCGTAGGTATGAGTGTGTGAGTGAATGGTGTGTGTGCCCTGCGATGGACTGGCGACCTGTCCAGGGTGTATTCCTGCCTTTCGCCCAATGTATGCTGGGATAGGCTCCAGCCCCCCTGCGACCCTGTTCAGGATAAGCGGGTTCAGATAATGGATGGATGGATGGATTTCAAATTGGGGAGAAAGGGGACAAAGCTGTCAAAATGACATAAATTGAATATATTTTAAAATAGTTTATTACTCCCAAGTTTGAACCGTTGTTTCTTCCATATGTATTAATATCATATGTCGCTTCAGGCTCAGAGTAGCATGATATTGTGCAATAAGGCAGGAGACATCTGCCCACGAATACCCTCCCTCCCTGGAAAAAGCTGTGGTCAGTTATACAGTGCCTCATTGGCACACAGTCTGCACTGGCACAGTCTGGATTTTATTCTACTGGAGAAAAACTGATCAAGCTAGGTTTTGAAGCAGACGGTAGCTGGTTGACCGGTTCAGATCAGCTCCCAGCTTGACATCCCAAGCTATGTTTTGAAACGGCTGAAGCTACAACAGAGAGAAGCTACAAGCACTTGCTGGTTGACCAGCGCATACCCAGCTAGACAATCGTTATGACCTGCTTGGCCATGCTGGTTGACCAGCTCATACCCAGCTAGATCAATTTTCAAGCTGGTTAAGCTGGCATAGCTGCATTATTCAGCAGGGTGGTCTTGTGATGAATAACTCACCATGTGGGTTAGAGTCCAGGATAGGACAATGCAGATCCACTGGTAGGTAGTTCACCAGCTCACTGAGAGTGCGTTTCAGTCTGTCTCTCTCTTGCACTGTCACCATACATTCTCTCGACAGGATGGCCCCAGATTCAGAGAGACTGATGTAATCTCTCTGTAACTGGTCTTTGGCTGCAGTGAGGTTTTAGGTGACTCTTTGTAATTGGTCAGTGAGGTTTAATTTGTTGCTTTCTAATTGGTCCTTGGCTGCAGTGAGGTTTAGGTAGACTATCTGGTGTTTTGTAGCAGTTACGGTGCTGTAATCTCTCTGTAGCTGGTCTGAGATTACAGTGTCAAACTTGTCCCCGAGAATCTCCAGTTCCACCTCAGGTTTAACAGCACTGAGCGAACCTGTTAATGGAGGGAGAGAGAAACTAGTATAAGGAGGTTGACTGCAGAGTCTTAGACACACGTTAGTCAACTAGAGAATCATAAACACATAACCCTCTTGAAAATTCCTGTTAAGGCCAGCTGGCATTCTAAGATGGTTTTTAGCTGTGTTTTTCACACTTCTCGCTGGTATGGTCATAGCTGGCCTGTGGCTGGACAAAGCTGGTCTCTAGGTGGAAAAGCCGGTCAAAGCTGGTTAGGCTGGTAGAGTAAGCTGGTGGCCAAACTGGAGGAATAGCGGACAGCTGGTCTGCTGGTGAACTGCTGCTTGACTGGCTGAACGTGTTGAGAGCACAGCTTCAACAAGATGCAATTTTCAGAGAATGCAGCAGAGAACATAACGGCAACAACCTTAAAACAATTATCGGTCTACAGCGCAGGGCTAAAAGTCACAAGCTGTTAATTGCGGCGTGAAGCAGAATGCACTGCTCTGTACGGCCTGCCTGTTCTCTCACGCATTGACTGAGGACATCAACATTAAGACAGGCCTTTTAACATGGCTGGGCATTGCAGTGAGTTGCACTCGCAGTGTAAGATTAGAGTGATGTTAGCAGCTAGCAGGAGAGCACACAGCAGCCCCAGGCATACTGTGGCCAGTCTATAGGATGGTGGGGTGGCGACAGTTTCCTCTGTGTAATCGGAGCAGAGAAACCATAATAACACAATGTCCGTTTAACAAGTTTGGCTGCAGTGTTACAATAACACCAAACATTTATTTTGGCTGCCTCTTTTGTCATCAAAAAGCAGTCACTTATGTGTGAACAATCTCATTAGCAGGCAAACGTATAAAGTCATCTGAATTTTGAGTCACTAAAAGACAAGTAATTAGCCATAAAATATATTAATACAATATTTAAATAACCCTGTGTTATAGCTAAACACCATGTGTGGAAGCTACTGGATAAAATGAATCAAAGAATTACAAGAAGAAAGAAGAAATAAAAATAAAATACATGGACAAATGAGAGTGTCCTGTCAGCACACTGCAAATGTGTACAGTGTGAAGTTTCATAGTGTTTTATTTGTTTGTGTTTCATTTTACATAGTCCTATTCTTACAATGTGCAATTACGAATATGTAGGATGAAAAACAACAGCAGATATTTGTGAAAGTGCCCTCCTTTTGTATTCTAAGCCTATGGACCGAGGCTTCAAAAAATCTAAGGTGCATATTTAAAACTATATTTCCTCAAATAAAATCCCTTTTACTTTGTTGAATATTGTAGTGGCCTTTCTTACAATGCGTTCCATTAGACAGATCAGTATTAAATGATGCAGCTAAACCCCTTTAAAATAAATCTGTTATATCGGACATTTTTATTGTTTAAAACTGCGATCAGGTCTTGCTGGAGTCTACATATCCATCTGTCTCTAGTTCCCTGCCAACGGTGATAATACGGTTCAGCTAAAAAGCTGAAATAATGGCAATTACAATCATTTTAGTGGATGTGAATAAAAAATAATTGAACATTATTTTAAAGTACGCACAATTAGGAACACCAACACAAACAGTCAGTTGCTTCAATGCTATATATTAGCAGGTGTGTAAATATGAATACCTGTTCATTTCGCGCACTCAGGTGTGCTTTATGTGCCATACCTGCTAGGCTTCATGTCTGGCCCTATACCACAGCCCACTCACCTCGCTGGGACATCTGCCCTATCCCGTCTTCACCGTCTCCATGGCCACGCTCTGTCACTCACCTCGCTGGGACATCTGCCCTATCCCGTCTCCACCGTCTCCATGGCAACGCTCTGGCGTGTCCGGGACGCTCATCTGCCTGAAATGTCTGAACTGAGGGAAACCTGCTCCCTTCTGTGGTACATGGGACACGAGTGTGTGTGAGTGTGTGTGAGTGGGCGTGAGTGGGCGTGTGTGTGTGTGTGTGGGTGTTGATTTGTTTGCATACCATGTGAGTGCAGGCTGAGACTTATCGACACCAGACAGACACTTGAGTTTTTTCTTTCTTTCCATTTTTAAAGAAACAAATTGGTTAAGTGCCGTGACTTCAATTTGGCCTTGAAAGAACACTTGTTTACTCTTGTGATCCCTGCTACACGAGTCACGCGTTTAGATTACGCCAGTTTTCCTTTCACCAACAACCCACAAGAGATCCCTTAAGTGGCCGTAAAGGTAAATCAGTGAATAGCTGCAAACTATGTTGAATGGCACTATTATGGCATGTATTAAGCATCAGCAAAATGAAGAGAAAACAAAGGCATTGCAATATCAACTTATATCGGTGTAAACATTTCCGTCCATTCCTATGTGGGGATTGAATGGGTGGAGTTCAATTTATTACCAGACTCTGAGCTATTGGGTCAGATACCTTGATGACATCAAGAATGAATGGCCAATAAACGTTTTAGTCTCATTGCATATCTACTTCTCATAGTTTCATGATATTTTTATATAGAAATATTTTTATAGAGAGATTTGGCCTGTTCTATGAACCGGCACAGTGGTGCAGTGAATAACACTGTTCAATGTCATGGGTTTGAATCCCAACTGGGATGGAGTGGAGTTTGCATCTTGCTCGACCGACCTTATCCCTGTCCCAGTCTCCCTCCTGGGGGTGGTAGGGTGGTGAAGCAGTCCAGACCACACCCATACAATCCTGGCAGCGCCCAACTCAAAATGTGTGTTATTGACATTACTTTCAATAGATATGTGGCGGATGTGTAGTGGCTACATCCCTCTGTGATAATTCACAGTTATTTTCCAGCCACTTTACAGCCACTTCAAAATTTCACCCGTTCAAAATGTAATTTTTAAATGTCTCTTTATTACTGATTGAATGGATTTCGTTCTTTCTATCTTTCTTTCTTTCTCCCGTCGACTGCTTCGTTTCTGGAAGCGCGCCGGGAGGACGCGGTATGGCGCAGGACCCGGAGTCTGAGCAGCACAGTGAAGCGGAGTGAGAGGTGTCCTGGTGGCCCGTGGCCCTCCCTGCAGACGGCTCCCTGGATTCCTCATATGACTCATGTCAGCCCCATCCGCCCTGATTTAGCTCCGCCTCCCTGCCCAGCCGGGACTGCTGCGAGAGAGTTGTTATTATGGACACATTATGTGTGTGTGTGTGTGTGTGTGCAGATGTGCATATGTATGCGTGCGCATTTGTTTCTGGGAGTGTGTTCCTATGCGTGGTGTGTGCATGCTTGTGTCTTTTCTTCTGAGGGATACCAATACCCTTGTGAACCCCAATAGAGCAAAACATATGTGACATTAGTTTCAATATATTTTCAACTCTATTCAAGCATACTTAAACAACGGTTTAACAATTTCTTACTCACTGCTTTTTATATCTTCCACTGAATTGCCAATCACTGAGGTCACATGATAATAGGACACCATCAGCACCGTCTCCTGGATACGATCACTTTCACATATTCCGTAAAATCTGATTGGTTAATGTTAGTTTTGTTATGCCTATGACTGTGTGCTTGGCGGTAATTGACTGTAGTTTGTCCAGAGCTAATACCCCTGCTGCTTGTTGTCAGCCTGATGAAGATGAAGATGAAGATGACAGCCCTAGCATGTGAGGCAAGGAGGAAGGTAAGGGGAGCGCGTTTTCCGAAATGCAGGCACATGGAGAGCGACATGCTAAATAACTGTAAAATGATACAGCCGTCACCCTTTGTGTACATTCATAGTTTTCTTTTTGGAGCACTTACAAGACATCAATTATACTGGACGTCTGATCCAGGAGGGGGCACTGTCTAGACACAAACACACACCTTCTTTACACTTCTGCACACTAAGTTATTGGTGGTTAACAGGTGGCCAAAAATGCAAAGTTGGCCAAGCTGCCTGAACTTCGAAACTGACCGCTGGTCGATTGTACACATTTTTATTTAACAAATTTGTCTCTGCAACTTTTCCTTTTCTTTTCTATTCTTCTTTTCCTCATAAAACCTCCTCCAGAGTATCCAGGTGACAATGTGATCATTCTTCTGGCGCCCAGTGACATTTACAGCTAGATTATAACAGATTATAACCTTTCAGAAATACTGGGAAAAACCTTAATGTCAGACCAACATTTCTCTAGAACGTGCAACTGAAAAAGTGAAAGTTCGATGTAGACACTGGATTTAGTGGGATTCAGACACAGCAAGCCATATATGTGTGGAATCATGCTGTTAAATATAAAGATATAGACAGGCAAGAATGTTGAAGAAATGTATTTGGAATCTGGAGTGACCACAATACTAAGATTGCATCGCATTGTTTGGCAATAGTGATCTTGCAGACACAGCATGTACATTTTGTGTGTATGTGTGTGTGTGATTTGTATGTGTTGCTTGTTTGGTCAGAGGGAAAAGACTCATTGTGAAAAACAAGCCACTGTTTGTGTAAACCTCCACACCCCTACCTGCACCGTGCACTTTTATCTCCTGCCGAAGCTGCCCCCCCCGTCCCCAACACACACACTCCCACACCCCCTCTCCTACCCACTCCACAACACAGCAAGTGTCTGCTGTTGTTCCCATGGTGAAGTGGGCGACTTAAGAACAGCAATCAATCAATCAATCAGCTTTTATTTGATGCAGCGCTCCTTACAATCAAATTGTCACAGGGTGCTTTGCAATGTGCTGTCTCCAGTGGGAACAGAATAGAGAACAAAACACTTGACACGAAATAAGAAAACTAAAGAATATAATAAAATTTCCAACCTTCTTCAAAAGGTGGTCAAAATAATCTTTAATAATTGTATTTATTATGTTCTGCCGGTTTGACAGTTGTTGCTGCATTCATGTTCTAATATGCATCTATATTACCGTGCGTACAATTTGGCAATATTTAAAAATTTCATGCCAACAATGCATTTTGTACTAGAATTTGAGAGAGAGAGAGAGAGAGAGAGAAAAAGAGAGAAGGAAATGTGCTAGTGGTAGACAGAGATATGCTAGTGGCAGACAGAGATGTGCTAGTGGCAGACAGGGTTTCCTGTTCAATGCAGATCCTATTATTTTTATACTGGGGTGGCAAGAGACAGAGAGGCGGGGGGGGGGGGGGGGGGTGAGAGAGAGAGAGAAAGAGAAAGAGAGAGAGAGAGACAGGGGGAGAATGAGAAAGGTGGGGGAATGAGAGAGAGAGAGAGTATGGTCTCTATTCATGTCCTCAGGGAGTGGGGCTGAATGCTCCACAGTATATAATGGCATAACGATGGAGCTGTTTGGGTTCAGGTCCTCACATCACGGGCCTGGTCTGGAGCTTGTGACTCAGCATGAGGCTCAGAGAAGCTGCAATCACCTTCAACACACACACACACACACACATACACTCACACACTCACATACACACACACACACACACACACACCTCAGTCCTGACACTGCTGTGTCTTCAGGGTGTACCAAGTACCCAATACACTGCCAACATGCACACACACACCTCAGTCCTGACATTACACTGGAGCATACTGGAGCACTATGCACCTAAGCAGGTTTATACATGGTGTCCATGCATTAGCTATTGCTTCACGCTGATTTATTAACTTTAGGGAATTACAGCTGTTGCCTCAATTGTTTTGCCAGTCTTGGTTCATAACGCTCTTTACTTTTTTACATTTTTTAAAAATCTATTTGTCCAGTATGCACGTTACACAATATCATAGCTGCCAACTCTCACGCTTTCGGCGTGAGACACACGCATTTGTCTGTTTTCACACGCACGCGCACATGCGTGTGTCTCACGCCGAAAGCGTGAGGGTTGGCAGCTATGCAATATACAATATCAATCGAAATGTATGCATAAGGAAGTGATACATTTAAATTGTGTATAACTGCCAATATAATACTGCAAAGAATGTGTTTGGTGGGTGTTAGTGAGATAATACTGTCCTGTCCTGCCCAGGGGCCACCTGACTAAAGGATTGCATTATGTAGTGACTTCCACTGGTCTTAAAGTGCTTTACACTGTGACCCAACTAAACCACAGCCAGTGTGTATCACCCAAACTATGAAATCCATGGCAGCCATTTTATGCCACTGCACACATCAGTGGCAGCAGAGAGGGAGGGCTTTATTCAGCCAGTTGAACTTGGGGAGGGGGGTGATTAAGATGGCCAGATTGAGAGAGGCAGATTTGGACATTTTCCAGGACTCCGGGGAACCCCCGCTCCTCACAATGTGTCCTGGGATGTTTAATGACCACAGCGCGTCAGGACCTCGCTTTCACGTCTCATTTGAAGGACGAGCTGCTTGTGTGAAACGCATGTGCGATTAATACTGTGGAGTCGTGCAAAGACGATAAAATAAATAACGATCCTTTATCCTTAAGTTTATGCGAAACGGAGCAGCACTGCGCTAATGGCGGTTATTGATATTACGGCGTTGGTGTGTTTCTATCGAGTCGCGGCTGCGCTGTGATGGGATCGCAGGGCTGCAGCTGGTTGAGAAATGGGCACAGGTGGTCAACTCCATTCCCGCAGAGCCACCATCTTACAGGTGTGCCCAGGCTCTGTGAATCATGGAACAATCTGGCCAATTAATCCTGATTACTGACCCAATTAAGGAAATCTGCCATTTGGATGAAAGAAGAGGAGCCTCTTTCCAGGAACGAGTTAGCCATATGACAGCACCCGCGCGCACATACACACACACACACACACACACACACACACACACACACACACACACACGGGCACAGAGCAGTTCTGTGTGCGTGCTGTCCACATGAATACAAGCTTCAGATCCACTGACTCATGGACATCTTTGTATTTAGAAAAAAAGACATTTCATTTATTTTAAGACTCTTTTTTCTTTCATTTGCATTTCTTTGTTCACAGGGAAAATTCAAAATTCAAAATAAAACTGATCATACCATGAAAATGTAAAAAAATAATACAAAATAATATGTATATATAATAATATAATTATTAACAAACAAACGACATTAAGAATAATACGATTAATAATAACAATTATAATATGACACAAAATCATAGGCCTCATGCATGCTCGTAAAATTTCCACCAATTGGAGTGGAGATTACTAAAAAGAAGAAAAAGTCCCACCAGTTAAGATTCAGCATCTAGCTACATGCAATGACATAAAACCTTATTTACAGTCCTTCTGGCTTAATATATAGTACACACACTATATTGTGGCCTCCAGCAAATGTACAGAATATATTACAGGGTATACACTGTAGTTCTAAGTGTATTAGCTCAATGTCCCAGAGCAAGAAACAATCAATCACATATTACACACACTACTGTGTTAAAAGCCCCTTCATTTCGCATCATGTGCTGTTCCCTCAAAGGCAAGTTAAACTGAAGAAATTGCTTGATTTAAAATGATTATTCAGTCAGTGGGTCATCCATTTCCTTACCACAATAAAATCTGTAACTGAAAAGTGCTAGATAATGACCATTTTGTCCCCTCCCTTGAGTTTTTTTTTCTACCACAGAGTTGTAAAAGAAAACAGCCTGCCTCCATCCTCACATCCGAACTGCGAGTTAAAATGGCTCCCTCAGATGGCACTTTGCTGTCAGCCTCATTTCTGTTGTTTGTGGTTGTGTGCAGGATTTCCCTGTGAGCCCAATTGGAGATGATCTAACGGGCTGCACTCCGCCGGAGCTCCATCATCGCCCCGAAACTGTCGGGTCGCCCGGCGAAGAGGAGCACCGCGTGCCTCGAGCGCGGGGCTCCAGACGTGTGCGTGCCCGTGACGCCGGTATCGAACGGAAAGAGAAAAAACAAGTGGCGGCGGTGCGTTTGGAGAAGGTTGAGAGTCCCCCCGGGGGGGTGAAAGGGATTTGTGTTTGTGGCCCCCCCCCTTTTTTTTTTTCGGGGGCCGTAGTCTCTGCGCCTGCGTCTGGCTCTCAGCGCGCCCCTTCATTCAGCCGGTCAGTTTACAATATTCGGCCTCCTTCGGTTATCGCTTCGTTTTTCATTCACCCACGGCTGCGTTTGTCCTCTCTCTCTCTCTCTCTCGCTCTCTCTCTCTGTCTCTCGGCCCCCTCACAGCGTCTTGTCGCTCTCTTTCTTCAGGTGACTGAAAGACAGAGGCAGAGATGACACGGGGGAACACAGGGACTCTCGCTGCATAAAGCGGAGAGGTGAGTGGGGAATTTTGGGAGTGTTATTAAGATGCGGCTGAAGTCATGAGCTCAGCTGGGAGGGCAGGCGCACTGCTGACACTCACATTTTATAACAGATTACTAATGCTGCTTTACAGAGCTGAGCAGCAACTGGACAGAGACACACACACACACACACACACACCAAGCACGCACACACACATGCACACACACACACACACCAAGCACGCACACACACATGCACACACACACACACACCAAGCACGCACACACACATGCACACACACACACACACACACACCAAGCACGCACACACACATGCACACACACACACACACACCAAGCACGCACACACACACGCACGCACACACACACACACCAAGCACGCACATACACATGCACACACACACACACACACACCAAGCACGCAAACACACACATGCACACACATAGACACACACACGCACAACCACACACACCAAGCATGCGCACACACCAAGCACGCACACACACACACACACACAGACACAGACACACACACCAAGCACGCACACACACATACACACACACACACACACACACACCAAGCAAGCACACATACGCACACACAGACACGCACACACTCACACGCACGCACATACACATATGGACACACAGACACATATACACACAAGCAGGCACGCATACACACACACCAAGCAAGCACACACGCACACAGACAAAAGCAGGCAGGCACACACACACACACATACACATATGCACGCACACACCAAGAAAGCACAGACACACACACACGCACACCAAGCAAACACACACACACACACATACACAGACACATACAAGTGCACACACAAGCACACATACACACAGACACACAAGCACATACATACACACACACACATACACACATAACACACAGACCAAGCACGCACACAAGCATGCACACACACACACACACACACACGAAAACAAGCACACATATACACTCACAAACGCACATATACACACCAAGCAAGCACACATACACATACACACTCACTCAAACGCACATATACACACACACACACAAACAACACACACCAAGCATGCACACAAGCACGTACACATACACACTCACACACACACCAAGCAAACACACATACACACACATGAAAACAAGCACACATACACACACACACAGACACACACTCAGTGCTGAGTTTCCCAGCATCCTGTCACATTGAGTGAGGGAGTGTGTGGAGAGCTCTCCTGTACCACTCGTCCTGTGTGAGGGAGTGGTGGTGGTGCAGTGTGAGGGAGTGTGTGGTGCAGTGTGAGGAAGTGTGTGGAGAGCTCACCTGTAGTACTTGTCCTGTGTGAGGGAGTGGTGGTGGTGCAGTGTGAGGGAGTGTGTGGAGAGCTCACCTGTAGTACTCGTCCTGTGTGAGGGAGTGGTGGTGGTGCAGTGTGAGGGAGTGTGTGGAGAGCTCACCTGTAGTACTCGTCCTGTGTGAGGGAGTGGTGGTGGTGCAGTGTGAGGGAGTGTGTGGAGAGCTCACCTGTAGTACTCGTCCTGTGTGAGGGAGTGGTGGTGGTGCAGTGTGAGGGAGTGTGTGGAGAGCTCACCTGTAGTACTCGTCCTGTGTGAGGGAGTGGTGGTGGTGCAGTGTGAGGGAGTGGTGGTGGTGCAGTGTGAGGGAGTGTGTGGAGAGCTCACCTGTAGTACTCGTCCTGTGTGAGGGAGTGGTGGTGGTGCAGTGTGAGGGAGTGTGTGCTGGTGCAGTGTGAGGGAGTGGTGGTGGTGCAGTGTGAGGGAGTGGTGGTGGTGCAGTGTGAGGGAGTGTGTGGAGAGCTCACCTGTAGTACTCGTCCTGTGTGAGGGAGTGGTGGTGGTGCAGTGTGAGGGAGTGTGTGGAGAGCTCACCTGTAGTACTCGTCCTGTGTGAGGGAGTGGTGGTGCAGTGTGAGGGAGTGGTGGTGGTGCAGTGTGAGGGAGTGTGTGGAGAGCTCACCTGTAGTACTCGTCCAGTGTGAGGGAGTGGTGGTGGTGCAGTGTGAGGGAGTGTGTGGAGAGCTCACCTGTAGTACTCGTCCTGTGTGAGGGAGTGGTGGTGGTGCAGTGTGAGGGAGTGTGTGGTGCAGTGTGAGGGAGTGTGTGGAGAGCTCACCTGTAGTACTCGTCCTGTGTGAGGGAGTGGTGGTGGTGGTGATGGATCCACTGCTGCTCCAGAGCCAGTCTCTGGATCTGGATCTCGGCGTTCTGGGCCTGCTGCATGGCCTGGAGCTGGTGGGCCGCAGACATGGGGCCTGACAGGGAGGAGGGCTGTGGCAGCTCCCGGAACGGGGCCCCTGTGGAGGGGGAGGGAGGGGGGGGAGGGAACAAGGAGGTTACAGAGAGGCCAGGATTTTGACTCTCACTTCCAACACACGTTCTCATTCAAAGCAACACCGACGCCGGGTCTCCTACAGCAGGGATAGAGAGGGGTGAGTGAGAATGAGAGGGAGACTAAAATGAAGCCAGCTTAAAAATAATATCTTATTGAAAAGTCTGACTGAAGATCAACTATGTATAATGCATTTGAAACGTATTTGCGATTACCCAAATTATCATTTCTTATGCATTGTCCTCCTATAAATTCAGAGTTGAATAGCAATGTTTTGTTGCTATGCTCCTCTCCCAGTGTTTTAGTTTGTTGTGCTTTGGCGTTACAATGCCGTCTTTGTTTGTTTCAATAACAAGGAAACCATAAAGCCGGCTGTCTGACAATACAGTGGAAACACAGAAATATGGATTTGAGAAGTCTCGCAAAATGAAGAGAACTGATCTGGAGCGGGGGGCTGGGGGGGGGGTATCGGGGGGGGGGAGAGGGGTTCTCCTCACCAAAGAGCTGCTGGCGGAGAACCTCACTGTCAGTGAGGGGGTGTGCCAGGATGGGGGGCCCCAGGGCGGCCCCCGGATAGGGCAGGCGAGCGAGGGGGGACCCAGACGCCAGGGGGTCCATCAGGGGGTGCACCCCGCCCGCTGCTGGCCGATGGAGATGCAGCGGGAAAAGAACATGAACAAGAGACATAATTATCAGGAACAGGAACAGCTCATAAACAGACACACATTCATGACACCTCACAGCCAATCCGCATCAATAATGGGACAACGACACTCTCAGAAATAAAGTGACAGTGGAGGTACATTTATGTTCTTCCAAGGTTCAAATTTCACAAATGCAGCCTGAAAGTATAATAATGTTCTCTTTGGGTACAAATGAGTACATTTTCCCAAGCACAAAACACAAATTAATGATATATTGCTGACTAGGGGCACAATTTCATGTACCTACTGCATGGAGTACCGGCCCAGTGATTGGGCCTTTTGAGGCACAATACCTTTATTTGTGAGAGCGTATGGATGTTACTGCACGTACTGGCCGGTGACCAGCATTCCTGTGGATACCTGTGTCTTGCTGGTGCAGGTGGAGGTGGGAGTGAATGTGGGAGTGCTGGTGGTGATGAGGTGTCACGTTCAGCATCTGGAGTCTCCCCAGGGACTCCCCCCCTCCTCCTCCTCCTCCTCCTCCTCTCTCTCTCTCCCTCTCTCTCTCCCTCTCTCCGGTGGGAGGCGCTGCCCTCTCCCGCTCCCTCTCTCCGCTCCTCTCTCTCTCTGCCACGCCCGGGGAGCGGGTCTGAGGGGGGTAGTTTTCGGGGGGAGCGGCCGGAGCCGGGGCGGGCTGGGGGTGAGAAGCGAGGGAGTGGGGGAAAGAGGAGTGCGTGGAGGAGTGATGGAGGGAGGAGGCCGGGTTGGCGGCCGGGGGCGGAGCAGGAGGGGGCGCGGGGGGAGGAGCCGGGGCAGGGGGGGTGGGGGCCACGGCAGGGGCTGGGTGGGAGGGCGGGAGGAGGGAGGAAGGGGGAGGGGCAGACAGGGACTGAGGGGCTGGGTTAGGGTTGCGGTTTGCTGGAGCGAGGCCGGGGTTTTGGAGAGGGGGCGGGGGAGGGGCGGGCGGGGGCGGGGTCCCGTACAGAGACACCTCGGCGGCCCCGCCCGCAGCTCCGCCCAGGAGCAGGGAGTGAGAGTGGGAGTGGGACAGGGAGAGAGCCGGGTCTGTGATGGTGCTGGGCTGGTACACCCGCTCCTCGCTCTTAAACTCGAACCCTGGTTTCACGCGGTCCCTGTGCGCCACCGCGTGAGGAAAGCCCACCCCGCCGAGGCTGCCCCCCATCCCTCCGTGCCCGGGGCCGGCCATGCCGTGAGCCCCCATTCCCGGGCCCCCTTCCAGCCCTCCCCCGTACAGGAAGCCCAAAATGGCCGCCGCGGTGGCGGCGTCCGCGGGCAGGTGGTGCGGGTGGGCCAGCGCGGGGTTTTGGAACTGGGGCAGGAAGAAGGAGGGGTGCACGTGGTGGTGGGCGTGCGGGTGGGCGTGCGGGTGCAGGTGGGGGTGGTGGCCTTGGACCCTGCCGGCCGCGCTCAGCGGGGACATGGCGTGCGGCCGGGCGTACTCGCTGAGCGTCCTCAGCGCCGGCGTGTCCGGGCCCAGGTACGGGGCCCCTAACCCCACCCCCAGGGCTCCCTGGGGGGCCCCCATGGGCGCGCCCCCGCCCGCCATGGCGGGCAAGAGCAGGGAGTGCGAGAGCGAGGGGTGCAGGTGGTGGCCGGGGTGCAGGGAGTGCGCGTGGTGGGGGTGGTGGGAGGGGTGGTGGTGGTGGGCGTGGGGCGGGGGGTGGGACGCCGGGTTGCCGGCCGAGGAGGAGGAGGACGGGTCCAGGAGGATGGAGGAGGAAGGGGGGAAGAAGAGGGAGGGGGCGGGCCGGCCCCCTCCGCCCACTCCCCCGCCGGAGCCACCGCTGTTGTCCTTCTGCGAAAGAGAGACAGACAGAGGAGAGGCAGGCAGAGCAGGAGAGAGAAAATCAATAAACACAAACACGGCACTGCAGTGAAACACAACTCTCCCGCTTCTCCTCGGTAGTTTTTCGGCCGTTCGCTTCTGCCATCTTACCTCCGTCCCTCTCTTTCCCCCCCTCTTTAGCCCCCTCGCCTTCGTGGTGTTCAGCCCCCCCAACCCCCCCCAGCTTCCTGTGACCATCAAATCCCCCCTAAACCTTACCTGCAGGTGCCTTTCCACCTCTCTCTCCCTCTCCCTCTCCTTCTCCCTCTCCCGCTCCCTCTCCTTCTCCCGCAGGTCCCTGGCTCTCTGCTCCACCTCCCTCCTGGCGCGCTCGATGGCCTCGTTCCTCTTCTTCCAGAGCTTGGAGCCGTCCAGGGGCACGAACAGGACGTCGCTGCGGGCGCAGGAGTTCCCGTTGCCCCGGTCCAGCACCCTGTGGAACCTGCGGCCGAGACACACCGCCGTCACCTCCCGGCACGCCCCGTGCTCAACACGCGTCATTGGAACCATTGTTTCCGACAACGAAAAACATATTTTCTTCTGTAACGGCCTAATTGCTCTCGAGTGAAATATGCCGGTTCAATGGCTGACTGAAAGGAAAGCTACATAGAGCAGATGGTCCGAACACATTTCTTGGCATGAAACCCGCACGCAAACCCAGACATCAGATGCTCACCCGCGCCGACCAATCGTGTGGGCTCACCGTGCTGATTGGCTGGCATGGATGGGGATATCCACCGGCTTCGGCTCCGGCGAGGGACTTCTCAGGGGAGGAGGCGGGCTGTCCGTTTCCTCCCGCTCCTCCATTGGCTCCTCCTTGATGACGGGCGGCGGCGGCGGAGCCGTGGACGAATCGGTGAGCCCGTCTCCTGGAAGAGCGGCGCCGGAGGGAGGGGCCGAAACAGCACTTCCAGGGTTTCCGACAGTTGGATGCAGTTTTGACGCGCTGCCATTGTTTTGGGGCGAGAGCGAGTGAGCGTGAGCGTTGCTGCTGTTATTGCCAGCGGTGGCGCTGTGGTTGGAGCCACTGCTGCTGCTGCTGCCGTTATTGGGCAGATTGTTCAGGCTGTTGCCGTTGGTGTGATAGGAAGCATTAAACGGGGCGTGGCCACTTAAGTTGCCATGGTAGGGGGAGGGCCTGAAACCGGCACCGCACACGGCGGCCGTGCCCGACGCCGGGAGAGGGGCGTTCGCCGCGGAGGAGAATCCCGGCATCTGATTGGCCGAGGGGCTGGGGAGAGGGGACAGGGGAGTGGGAGGAGTCAGCGTCTGATTGGAAGAATGGTACGGTCCCGGCCGCGCGTGGTTGGCCCCGAGGTTGGAGGGCGGGAGGGGCTGGGCGAGGGAGGCAGGGGGTGGGAGAGGAGGCGGCGGAGGCGCGGGATAGGGGGCGGAAGGGGGGCGAGGGTGACAGGAGGAGGGGGAGAGGGACGGGGGCTGGCCGGTGCGGGCGAACAGAGCCGATGAGCCGCCGTCACGCTCGCGCTCCCGGTCCCTCTCTCTGCCCCCCGGCGGGGCCGCCTGCCCGGGGTAGTGTGGGTGGGAAGCGAGGCCTAACTGCGACCCTCCAGGATAATCCCGGCTGAGCCCCCCTCCTGCGCTTGTGGGGCTGGGGTACTCTCTGGGCCCGGCCGGAAGGGGGACAGAGGAGGGAGGCACGGCTGGGGGGTACTCTTTCGCCCCCGGTGGGGGGTATTCCCTCAGAAAGTGAGAGCCGAGAGTGTCCGAGCCAGAAGAGGAAGAACCCTGGGAGGACTGCATCGACGCTTGCTGCTGCTGCTGCAGAGTGAACTCCATGGAGGGGGGGTAGTCTCTGTTGGAGGAGGCCTGTGGCTGGCAGAGGGGGGCCAGGGAAGGTGGAGGAGGGTGGCTGGGGGTGCTGTTCGGGGGTGAAGTTGGGGCCTCGCGGTTGTCACGGTTAAGCAGCGGGGTGGCAGGCAAGCCACCCGCTGGGGTCACGGCATTAGCGGAGGAGGTGGCATTATTGCTGGCGTTGCTATTGGCCCCTGCCTCTCTCAGCTGCCCTGCAAACTCCCCCCATCTGCCCTCCTTCTCCTTAGGGTGTCCGCCTCCACCAGAACCAAAGTCCCGGTTCTGGGTTTGGTTCTGGTTCTGGTTCTGCAGGGTGAACTCCCTCCCTGGTTCCCTGTCCCTTTCTCTGTCTCTCTCTCTGGACGTAAAACCTGACGCAAAGTCACGCCCTCCCTGCCCGGGCCCAGAACCCTCCCGGCCAGAACCCTGTGAGCCCAGCCCGGTATACTCACGGCCCTGACCCACTGACAGATTCCCAAAGTCCCTTCCCTGGTTCCCGTTCGGACCGCAAGTGCTCCCGCTACTGCTGCTAATGCTAGCGCTGCTACTGCTACCGCCGCTGAGGCTGACTGAGAACTCCCTACTGATATCTCTTCCCCCAAAGTCCCTCACTCCGCCCCTCTCCCTCTCAACCCCCCTCTCCCGCTCCCCTGCCGCGTACCTGGGGAGGTACTCTCTGTGGGGGTGGGGCAGGTACGGAGGGTGGGACAGGTGTCGAGAGGCGGGGGGATTGTAGACGGAGGGCAACTGCTGCTGCTGCACCGGGGGATGTTGCTGTTGCGGGTGATGGTTGCCCGGGTAACGGGAGAAGCCCCAGCTCCCGGCGGTGCCGGGGCCTGCGCCCCCCGACCATCCGGTGGGACTGTAGTGGTGAGGGTGGGGCGGGGGCGCCGGCTGGGGCAGGGGAGTGATCTGGGGCAGCAGAGAAGGCGGGGCTGTTTTGTCAACTTTCTCGGCCCTTTCCATTTTGTCCGCCTTGGAGTCCGTCTGCAGGTTTTGTCCCAGCTCCAGAGGCTTGAGGGCAGGGGGCGGAGGCAGGGACGGCGGGTGTGGGGCGCTGGGGTTGGGGTGGGGGTATTCTGCCCCACTGGCCATGCCCTTTGACACACACTGAGTGCCGGCTTTGGAGTTCATTCGATTGCCACTGTGCGCGCCGTCGGCGTTCGGGTAGTCCATCTTGCTTGCAAGTTTGGACTCCAGGGAAAAGTAGGACTTCCGGTTGCCACTCTCGCTTGCCGAATCGCCCGTTCCACGAATGGAGGGAGGCAGAGAGGAGGAAGGCTTGAGAACAGGACTGTCCTCCATCACCACATCCCCGTCTCTCCTTTCCCCTGCTCCGGACTCTTCCCCTCTTCCAGAGGTCGTCCTGTCATCCCCTCCTGATTTCGTCTGTCCTGCCTCCCTCCCCCTGTCTCTGTCCCTCTCTCCCTGTTTTGGTGAGTCGGGGGAGTCAGATTCCGAATCCAAACTGGCCAGAGGGGACGCAGAGAGGCTGGGTGAGGAAGAACGGTTGTCCTGGTCGATGTCCCGCCCACTGCTCAAGCTGCTGCTGCTATTCGCCAAGCTCCCGCCAACCGAGCTTCGGCTGCCCTGTGATTGGCCATCTTCGTTATCACTCTCGCGTGATTGGCTGGCACCCGAGGGTGGCGGCGGAACGGTGGTAGAGGTGTCGGCCGGATGAGAAGAAGGAGGGGGAATAGAGGAAGAAGAATCCTGGAAGGGGAAATAAGGGGACAGACTTTTTTTAACGCACACCGAACACGCACCTTAACCGACTGCATCGCATTACTGCTCATAGATCAGACACTGACTTGGGCCTTCTGTCGTTTAGGTGGCGGCACGAGTCCCTCTCCTTCGCTCTCTGAAGAGTCATGGCCTTGCGTTCGGCGATTGACGCGTCCTCCAGCCAACTCCTCTCCAGAGGCTCTCTGCCAACAGTGATAATAGCATCCATATTTACAAACCGCGTTACCAGATACTGCCACACATAGCAATGCACTGATAGACGGGGAAAAAAATCAAAGCATTCTTTGCAAAACACTCCCAAACAGAGGGACTGCCAGATGTTATAGCTTACATAGCACTGCGAGGCCTTGTGAATGGCAGCTACACCAATGACGTGAGCGCAGACAGTGATTAGTTACACGTTCATTAATGCTGAACAGATTTAACGGACGGCACACGCATGCGCACGCAGGCCGACCGTGGCAAAACGTGCACACGCTCACCGCGTCAGCCAGCGCCAGCGAGAGGGAGACTCACCGTTTGCCTGTCGCTTCGTTCGGCACGAGAGGGGCTGGGGTGAGGGCGTCTACCCCTCCTCTCCTCGCTGCCCCCCCGTCTCCGCCCACTGCGCATGGGCATCTGGGGGGGGAAGAGGCAGAGGGGGCAATAGCAAGGGAGCGAAAAAACAAAAAAGGGGTAGAGATATTTGGTAAATTCGCCTGTAAGTGTTCGGCAAGTGGCGCCGAAAAACAACTGCTACCCCGCTCCCCTCCCGCTGCCTCCCTCCCCAACTTGTGTTAGTTTGTGTGAAAAATGCATTTCTTCTGGTTCCCCACCGCTTCCCATGCAATTGAGATTAAAGAGGGTCTCACCGATTCTTTGTGAGTTCGCGTTTTCATTTTCGCTGTTTTATGCCATCCATATCTTCCCGCTAGCCATGAGAAGAACTAAGCTGGGGGCCAGTGGGTATGTTAAAAACCTGTGGGGAGGGAGGGGTGGGGAAGGTAAACAACAGAGAATTTACACAGGACCAAGTCTTAGCTTTAAACTGCAGCTTTGGTTGCATGTTTTGGGCAATTCTGCAAATCAATGGAATGCAACCCTTTGTAAATTCATTAAATATGAGGTCTTCTGCACTGTGTTGTTTCCCGTCGGGGGATTCCCAGCTCAGTGTTTTCAAATATCAACTGTAATGAATCACAGACACAGGACACAAACCAGCGTTGCGCAGTGCTGCCACATACCAAACAGCACAGAATAATGCACACTGTGTACAGCTCACACACCTGGACCCAGGTATCCGGCTATGGGTACTGTCTAATTTAAGAGGGTTGCGGACCCCCACTGCACACTGAGGGCTGTTACCGGCAGCATACGCCCTTTACCCACAGATACAGCACAAACACACTGTGTGCCCCAACTACACACATTCTACAGCAAGTGTCATCAAGGTTAACTCACATCAATAAGCCATCTGAGTACACTGCAAAATGTAAGGTACCTCCCATCGCTTCGTAAACACGAAAAAACCACACACACAGTTTATTTTGGGTGAACATATATAGACAGTGTACTTACAAACCACAATAGATTTTCAAGCACACAGGGAAGACCAGATACTGCAGGTAATCCACATCTGTGTCGTGCTCACAGTTGCCATGCACAAACAAACAACATGAACACAGGCTGTATAGCTGCACATGAACAGATTAATACAGTACAACCGGTACATGCTAATGGCAGTGTATGTGCTTGTCACAGAATAATGATTAATGATCCATTAAACAAACAAGTGACATATGCACTTTTCACAACAAACACTCTATGGTAAACATCATGCACTGTCTCGCATGCACTATGAGCACATAACTGTGGACATGATTGCAGGTACACAATCAGGTAGACAGAACGTTATATCCAAATAGCACACTGCATTAATATTCTCTATGTCTTATTTGCTCACATCTGAGAACAATACGCTGGTTCATATAACGTTGGGCATGGCCCATGCATGCTGTAGCATTACCCAAGAAGCACATACAGAGCTACTGAGTATAAACCAGACACACCGCACACACACACACACACATACACACACATATACACATACATACATACATACATACATACATACACACCTCCATGCATATGTTAGCTGTCTCGCAATTCCTCACAATCACATACATTAAAAATAAATGTGTGATGCATCACAGCGTGCCTTTTTTGCCCCGAAGTAAGAATGCAGTAGGCTAGTACGGCTTGCATTGCCAGCAAAGCGCCGCGACGTTCCTTTCTTTCTTCTACTTGTTATTGATACACATGCAAAAGCGAACCGTTGTGCAATACTGTAGACCTTGTATACATTTGACTGTACTGTATATCCCGACCATGCAACACCTCTGTACAGCAACTCGTACTGTGATTACGAGGGAGGGTTCATATGCGTCTCTTTGACTATTTTCCAATTTGAAGAGGAATTCGGAATAGCGGAATGGAATGGCGAATGGCACTCTACACCCAGTCACCGAAACGTCTTGCTTTTTGGAACGCGCGTGCCTCGGTGGGTGTTGTACATGTTAACGCGATTTAATCACGGCATAGTTTAAATCTTACATATGTTCACTTGCGACACAAAGGGAGGGAGCCCCCACAAACGTGGCCAGCACGAACAGCTAAAATATAAGCATCCATTTTCCCCTCTTACCTATGATATCCAGCGATGCGTGTCCCTTTTCTTTCTCCCTCTCCTTTCCACTCTTTCTGTCTCCCGTTTGTACTGTACGTTGACATATACTCACAGAAACACGCAGACATACACACACGGAATCACATCGTAGCGGCGCCGCAAATAATGCAGATTTTTTTCCCCCAGTTTCTTTGGTCGGCGCAAGGAAAGCAGGGTACTGAAGACTGTACAAATTGATGCGTACGGTTGCCTTCCCCACCCCCTTCTCTCCCCTTTTTCTTTCTCCCCCTCTCTCTCCCTCTCCTCTGTCAAGACGACTTGCACTTTTTTGCGGTCGGTACAGGCACAATCAGAGGGGGAGAGAGATGCATAGAGAGAGAGAGAGAGAGAGAGAGAGAGAGAGAGAGAGAGAGTCGTAATTTGCATAGATTCTCAAGGAAAGGGGGAGTAAGAGAGGGAGGGAAACGCAAGAGGAGCAGAGTGAGGCCCAAAACTAACAAAAATGGGGAGGGGGAAGGCGGAGAGAGCTGCTTTCTTCCTGTCTTCTTATTGACTATCACTTTTTATGTTAAAAAATTGACCATGCAACAGAAAAATGTATGATTAATGTTCCCGTGCTGTAGTCTGCAGGTCCCCCTTACCCCGTGTTCTTCTATTTGTGTCGTCATTTTTCTGCATTCCCTTCCATTTCACGGTAGTTAGGCTACATGTACCCCACTATCACACATATTGTTCCATGGCTACTCCACAGTTTTACAACCCCACCCCCCTGACAGAAATAAAAACTTCTACATTTTTTTTAGCCTGTAATGAAATGTTCACTATAATCCACCAATTGCGGCACAACTTGTACAATGTCTCTGCGCGTCTCACACACCATCTAAGTACGAGGAATGTTACTTTTATTAGCTAGCTTATTCCCGGCCAGATGATACCAATGCAATACATTTCTGTCGCAATGTATAATTATGTATTTCTGGAATTCCTGTCCTTGCCTTTTAGGACACTATAAACACTACATGTCCAGTCAGGCGGTATTTTAGTCCACCTATATCTCCTGCCGTTTATTCAAATAGCCTCCTGTCCCGTCTCCTTTTGTGCTGTAGCCATAGTAACCAGGGGAGAGAGAGAGAGAGAGAGAGAGAGAGAGAGAGAGAGAGAGAGAGAGAGAGAGGGAGAGAGAGAGAGAGAGAGAGAGAGGGAGAGAGAGAGAGAGAGAGAGAGAGAGAGAGAGAGAGAGAGAGAGTGCCGTAGGCCTATACCTCCAGACGTCTCGTGCTCCCTCTGCTGACATTGTAAAAAATAACTCAAATTTGTAACGTTCAATTGAAAGACTTGACTTCATTGTAACTGCAGTCGAATTATGCAGGTGCTGCACGTGCGAGTTCACAGAGGATAGCCTACTCTTGCCGTGACTGATATTCCCAAGGTAGGCTAATACTTGGATAGGAACGTGCCGGGGAGTTGATTTTCTTAGTTTTGATGATGATTTAGCGATTCGATTTTTTTATAAAACGGGTTAACATGACATCTTAATGATAACACATATTATTAAAACGTTATGTTATCCAATTTTATAAGTTTCTTTAAAACACGTGTTTTAAAGCAACTTATAGCACCATTTGAGCTACTGTTTATTTTTAGGAAAGTTAAGCAACAAACTCAACGGATACAAAAATGTCTCCAATAAGTAAACCTGTTAACAGCACGCCAAATGTCACAGTTAACTAAGGGGAAAGGTTATTGCGTGAACAAAGCGTACAGAAAAGAGAGGAAAGTATTCCTCTTATTAGCCCTCTGTAATACTGTGTTTGTGATACTGCTAGTGGTACAATGCTGCTCTGGAACCCGCAGATCTCACCCTAATGAAAATCCCCACCCAGCCTTAAATGATTTTAGCAAGCGCGTCCTGATTAACGGTAAATACATTCATATAGGAAACAGTAGGCTACCTGCTATCATTATCCCCCAGTGTCATTATTTTATGACAACAGTAAAACTCTGAGAGTCACGATCATGACATACAATCACGCCAGAGTAATTTTGCTTGTTTTATTAGACGGGGGATGGCCAAATATTCTCATCTGCACGCCAAATTTAACTTCCAATAAGCATAGTATAGTCCCTGAGGTAAAGGTACGTTTCTATTGCTATAACAGCTTTCATAGCCCGAATGTCAGCCAAATTAGCATTTGGTCATGCTTGAGTGATTTCATTGGTTTAATTAGTCTAATTCCCCAAGCATCAACATCAAAGTCATACTAACACAATTAATTCCTATAAAATTAGATTTCTAATTTTTCGGTGTGCAGCCATTTTGAAAACATAAACATTCAGCCATCACATATTCACTTGATTCACTTGAATATCTTACCATTGCTATGGGTGTGGAATGGCAGGACATAGACTATGAAGGAGCAGAGGGCAGGATCACCACTTCATTGTTCAAAAATTGCCGAAAACATTGTGGTATTTAATTCTAGTAGTCTGTATGTTCCGGTATAAACTATCCAATTCACTTAGAAACTGGCCAGACCAACAGAGTCATTATTCTAATCTGATATAATAATAAGAAAATATTTTTCATGGGAGACGCATAGGTATTCCTCAAAACATTGCTTGCTGTAAAATACAGATTGCAAGAAAAATCTTTGGAGCATTTTGTTTAGCAACTACATAGTGTACCTTTGTAGTTTGTCAAACTGAGTCCCAGAGTGGACTAGTCATACTAGTTGTAGTCCATCAAGGCGCCTGTTGCTTAACTTCATTGTTTTCATGAACAACCCCCCCCCCCCCCCCATCAAAAAAGAAAACACAAAACAGAAGCAGACACGGTGAATGTGGTTTGAGTAATCATCAGAAGTATTTATCTCTTTATTTGTAGTTCTGTGGCAAGCGTTGCATTTGAATAATGCCTCTACGGGCATAGGGGTAAGGGGATACAGCAAGAGGTAAGCTGAAGTGAGGTCTGGGGGTCAGGACAGCAGTCGTGGAAAGAGACGCTGAAAGAGGGGGTCCTGAAGTGGGTGAAATATGTGGACAATCGAGTGAATGGAGAGGGAAAGAAAGAGCAAAGGAGACTGGGGAAGGAAAGCGGGGGAGCTAGACAAAGTGCTTTTCTGTGTTAGTAGTGAAAGAGAGACAGAGACTCTGCTACACACTGCTCTTTCTTCCGTACGTAAAGCAGTCAGTCTCTTAAGTGCATATCCGTCGGCCATTAAATTGATCAGTCAGTCGACGCATCTGACTGCGCGTGCAGTGCCCGACAGTGAGTCGGTGACTATTTGGTGAGGTCTCGCTCAGTGAGTCGGTCTGTGTCTGTCCGTTTCTGGTGCATCGGCGCTCCCGCTGGGTCTCGGTCTGATCCTGCCTGTCGTCTGTCCGTAGGTTCCAGTGAATCGTCGCGTCGGTGTGTCTCGGCGTCCGTGCGGCACTTTCACAGAGCGCTCGGGTTTCGGAAGTTGTGCCCGGCGAAGCGCGCTTGGTCACCCAATTCCTCTTCAATCCTGAGAGTGAGAGAGGGAAAGAGAGTGTGTGTGTGTATGTGTGTATGCGTGTGTGCGTGTGAGTATGTGTGTTTGTGTGTGTATGTGTGTGTGTGCAAGTATGTGTGTATGTGTGTGTTTATGTGTGTATGTGTGTGTGTGTGTGTGTGTGCGGGTATGTGTGTGGGTATGTGTGTGTGTGCAAGTATGTGTGTATGTGTGTGTTTATGTGTGTGTATGTGTGTGTGTGTGTGTGTGTGTGGGTATGCGTGTGTGTGTGTATGTGTGTGCGAGTATGTGTGTTTGTGTGTGTGTGTGGGTATGTGTGTGTGTGCAAGTATGTGTGTATGTGTGTGTTTATGTGTGTGTGTGTGTGTGTGTGTGTGTGGGTATGCGTGTGTGTGTATGTGTGTGTGCGTGCAAGTATGTGTGTTTGTGTGTGTGTGTGTGGGTATGCGTGTGTGTGTGTGTATGTGTGTGTGCGTGTGAGTGTGTGTGTGTGTGTGTGTGCATGCATGTGTGTGTGTGTGTGAGTGTGTGTGTGCGAGTATGTGTGTGTGTGCGAGTGTGTGTGTGTATGCGTGGGTGTGTGTGTGTGTATGTGTGTTTATGTGTGTGAGAGAGAAAGAGAGAAAGACACAGACAGAGAAAGAGAGAAATAGAAACAGAACAAAAAGTAAGATTGTCATTATACACATTGTATACACATTGTATACACATTGAAACAGTTGACAGATATGTGCAGAAGTGATTAATACTGACCTCATGAGCTGGTTGTATTTAGCCAGCCGCTCTGATCTGCAGGGGGCTCCAGTCTTGATCTGAAGTGGGGGGTGGAAGAAAAAGGCATTGAAGGGTCCCAAAATGGGGAGGAAATTATTATCATGCAGCCATTTGCAATGTTGGGCTAGAAGCAGGGTCTATGGAGTCAAGGTGTGCTAGTTACCTGTCCAGTGCAAAGCCCCACCACCAGGTCAGCAATGAAAGTGTCTTCAGTCTCGCCCGAGCGATGACTCACCATCACTCCCCAGCCGTTCTCCTGCGCCAGTTTGCATCTGAAGAAGAGTTAGCAAGGATTAGAGAGAGACACACACGCACATACATACACACATACACATGCACACAGGTCTCTGCATGCATATGCACGTACAAGCACATATACATATGCACACGCACATGTGTGCATATGGCAAATTATTGGCAAAATACTTCCCAACAGATTGTCAGATCATAGAAAGTTAACACTGGAAATACTATGGGGAATAGCTGAGGTAGGTTTTTTTTTTTTTTGGCCAAAGCACAATATAATTTACACGGAGAACATGTCCTCCGATAAATAATCGCTGCTAAAATATTTTGTATTTTAATCACATACAGTGCCCTCTATCTCGTTTTTGCACAAAACGGCTAATTTCATTAACAGCAGGCATTTTGCCGCGTGCGCTAAATGGCCCCTGAATGCTGAGCGGGGAGCGGCCTTACGCCCGGATGGCCTCGGTGACGGAGCCGATCTGGTTGACTTTCAGCAGCAGGCAGTTACAGGCCCGGTCCTCCACCGCCTTCTCTATCCGCCGGGGGTTGGTGACCGTCAGGTCGTCCCCCACGATCTGGATCCCCACGGACGCTGTCAGCTGGGACCACGCCGGCCAGTCGTCCTGGTCGAAGGGGTCCTCTATGGACACCACTAGGGGGACAAACCGGCGCCCGGTCAGAAGGACGTGTTTCTCGCGTGTCAGGACCGGAACAATTCACAGGAATGCTCAGACAGCTTTCTATTTGAATGCTACGGTGTGCTTCATCCTTGTCTCCGAGTAACAAAAATCCAAGAATGTCTTATTGTTAGACATCTGCCACAAGTTTGATAGCTGGAGACATAAACCAAAGAAAAGAGGGGTGATTCATGAAAGTCGCTGTCAGTGTTTCCACAGTAATGGGAGATGACACCATCTTGTTAGAGCATTTTCACACTCATACACATGGTTACTAGGATTTGTAAGTGTTACCATAGGTGTGAGGAATGAGACCTTATTTGGGAGTGATTTTTAAAAGGAGCACCAGGGAAACTGCCACAGTTCTACATTTGTGTGTCATTAAAGTACAGTGTAATGTACTAAATAAAAGGATAGTGGCAAAGTGCCACCCGTTCCCCTGTGGTCTAATGTCAAATCACATTGCTTAGGAATACCTGCACAGAGCATTTTTTCTTCGGTGAGGTCATCATGAAATAGCAAGCTAAAATGCCATATGCAAATATGTTGCTACGGAACACATTTTAACAATAGTGGCTCTGTGTATTTCCAAAACCATGAAATATTTCCACCTCTTCTATGCCAAACAATTTAGGGTGCACTGTACTGTAATATTTGGGTTGTTTTGGTATTAGCTGAAATGAATGTATCAGTTAGCCAATGTTAAGACTAATGGCCCATCATATTTAGATAGGTATGATGGGTCAATATGATGACACGTACATGAGAGGCAAGGCCTTTGATGCACCTCTGATGCCGCAAATGATTTTAAAAAATGACAGCTGTGGAGAGATTTTTAAAATAATATTAAAAGCAACAAAAGAACTTTGAAGTTTGCAACACTTTGTTGCAACGGGAACGGAAATTTATTTTATTTTTAAGTGCTCTAAGATTTCTTAGTTCCCTCAGAGCTGAGAATGGCCATTTTGTGAATCTGTCAAGTTCTATTGTAGAATGTTGGCTTTCTTTGACATTCCCTCCATAATTTGATAGCAATACTCCATTGTACAACGGATTTGAATGTCAGGCAGTGTGTCATATGTATTGTGCCTCCCAAAATCATTGCCTCTGACTCAGCACTATTGTCATGCACATCCCAATTGACATATGCAGTCTCATTGGTTATCATTATGTTTACAACAGTGTTTTGTGAAGGACAAAACAACAAACAGCTGCTGGAATCATTTGGACACTCATTTGAGATATAGACGATAGGTGCTCACTGAGAGTGTATAGACACACACAGGAACAGGGCCAAACGGTAGCGGACAGATCCACCTGGATAATTGTTGACGAAGCTCTGGTATATCTCGGACAGCTCCTGGGCACTGATGTGTCTGTCAGGGTTGGGGGGCGATTTGAAGTCAAGGTCGTATTTCCCGTCTTGGTAAAACTCGGACGCTGCCACATCCATGCCGATCACCACCTTGTCCGTGAAGCCGGCTTTCTCTATGGCTGTCTTCAGCAACTCCAGTGCTGGGGGGAATGAGAGAGAGACAGAGTGAAGAGAGGAGGAAAAGGGAGATGGAGAGAGAGAGATGTTAGTGGCAGACAGGGTTGCCTGTTCTTTGTGGATCCTTTTATTTTTACACTGGGGTGGATACTGAGAGCAAATGAGTGGATTATTGTTGCAGAATGTATTGAGTGATGCACACACACACACACACACACACACACACACACATACATTCACAGACATGGACACACAAGCACACACACAGATCAGTTGTGTGAATGACGTCTGTCTCATACCCTCGCTGTTCTCCAGGATGTTTGGGGCGAACCCGCCCTCATCGCCCACATTGGTGGCATCCTGGCCGTACTTTTCACGGATCACGCCCCTCAAGGTTTGGTAGAGCTCCGCACCCACGCGCAGGGCCTCCCGAAATGACTCCGCCCCCACCGGGAGCACCATGAACTCCTGCATGGCCAGCTTGTTCCCTGCGTGGGACCCACCATTGATCACGTTGAAGGCCTGAGAGACAGAAATGAACAACCCGGATCGAACCATCGTGACAGTAAAGGGAAAAAAATCCAATTAAATGTAGATAGCTAACATTACTGCTGTGGTATCGCCTGTTTTCCGTTCTGGTTCCTCAGTGGTGGAATGACTTGCCTACCACTGTCAGGACAGCAGAATCCCTCTCCCTATTTCGACGCAGACTAAAAACACACCGTTTCAAACTGTACCTTAGTCCTCCCTCCTGATTTCGCCCACCCCCTTTCTGATATCCCCATCCCCATCCCCATCCCTCTTCCCTCTTCTAACCCCCCCCAAAAAAAAATCAAAAAAAAATTTGCACTTATGATGACTATATGTTTAGAACAACACTTCATGTGTATTTTACTAGTTATGGATGTGATGCTTTAACTTGTGGAAGAACCTATGCACTTGTAAGTCGGTTTGGATTAAAAGCGTCTGCTAAATGATAGAAATGTAAATGTAAATGTGATGGTTGCTGCTCCCAACCACATTAATAAAGGCAGTGACAGGAAGGTGCTCACAGGAACAGGCAGCACCAGCTCTGCGTTTCCCGCCAGGTCGGCGATATGGCGGTACAGAGGAACGCCCTTCTCCGCTGCTCCGGCCTTGCATATGGCCAAGGAAACACCCAGGATCGCGTTGGCGCCAAATTGAGCTGGAGGAAGAGTGCGGGGCAAAGAAAGGGTTAATGGAACATTGCTAAAATGAGTCAAAACTGTCTCACCTCATTGGCAATAGGATTGTCTTATTTAGCAAAAAGGTAATAGTTGAGATTGAGTTATTTTTTTTGTAGTGAATGTGTACATAACATACGTACATGAGCAGAGGAGGCCTGGGGCAAACTCAAAGGCATTAGAATCGCAACATCTATAAGAAAAAGGCTGTATATATCTACTCACAAGAGATACATTCCACACCATCAATTCACAACAATCGTTTCACAAAATCCTCGTGATGCAGCTTTGTTTCACACTGACAGAGGTGGAAAACTCTTTTAACTCTATTAACGCTCTAGAAGTAAAAGTCCTCCCCAGTCATTTTGCTCCAGTCACCTGGATTTGCTAATTAGCACAAGTCTTCATCTAAGAGGAAGAACTAATTTACTTTCTGACCCCTGGACTTTCCACCGGTGCACCGGTGACACACCTGACTCCGATGTTGTTCCTGCTGTGGCACCCATGTCAAAAGCTCTCGTACGATTTCCCTCTGCTGGTTTTTGGCCAGTGGGAAAGGTCAGAGAAAATTCTGACCCCCAGACACACAGAACAAAATGACCCAGACATTAATTGGAAACGGACATGCTGAAAGTGGTATTATCAGTGTCAAGGGTAGTCGGACACTGCTGTGCACCAGCTTCTCATCAATTAATTCAACACGATTGCAAACAGGTTCAACCTGGGACACCTGAAAGCCTGGGATGCGTGTTAATATATGAGTGGGCCGGCATGTCCTGCAGGTCTATGAAGGTCCATGGATGAAGTGTTTCACTCAGCTTGGACGGCACCTGGAAAGTCTTGGGATCTTGGAGTGGCACTGGACAACATTTTCCCTCTCAGAGAACATGACTTTCTGTAAACACATTCAGAGAATCAGGCCCTTCCTCACCACCTACTCAACCCAGCTCCTGGTTCTAGACATTTCCCATCTAGGCTACTCCGGCTCCATATTTGCTGGTCTCCCTGCCTCTTCCATGGGGCCTCTGCAGCTTTTCCAGGACATTGTAGCGCTCACCTGATGTGCAAACCTCCCCGGGCTCAGTCATATCACTCCCCTTCTCATTTCCTCCGCTGACAACCTGTAATGGCTTGTATCGAGTTGAGCACATTGGTTCTAGCCTATTGGGCAGCTAAGGGACCGCGTTGTTATATCTTCAACAGATCATCACCCAGACCTCTGCGTTCTGCTACCTCTGGGCATCTCCACCCCCCCCCGGGTGCCGACACTTCCAGGTCCTGTCTCCTATCGCTTCTGATCCCCAGGTGGTGGAATGAGCTTCTTACTGTGACCAGCACCGCAGAAACCCCTGCTCATCTTCCGAAACATACTGGACACCCACCTCTGTCCCACGGCTCTCCTCTTTCTTTGAGAACTTCTGGTCGTGACGGTAATGTGATTGATGTAGCTGAGCAAGGACAGGTTCAGTTGTGTAGTGCCATATACGTTTGTTTACAATACAAATTTTCGGTTTGTAGGTTAACATTGCGTCTGTTTTTTTTTCGGTGATAGAGCACTCTTTTGCACTTTTGCAAGTTGCTCTGGACAGGTTAATCTCCTGAGTGATTGCGATGTAATTTCTCAATACCTGTCTGAATCCCAACTCCCATGGTAACAAGTCAAACCAGGTGTGGCGGGGGCACACTTTCTCAACAGTGGCCTCATCTGTCTTTATCGTCTGTGATATTCGTTTATTATAGAATTGCTTCACAAGATCACACAGTTGATTATTATTCAAAGATTGGCATTTGGCTTTTTAAATACTTCATGTTATTTCCATTTAAATCTTTGATTGAATTCATGTAGAGTGACTAATGAAGACTGCATTAATAGTCGTCTGATTATTGTCAGGCAATTAGGCGTAATTTCCTTGCTGAATTGCCACCTGTAATTAACTGCAAAGGTTTCAGACTTTGTGCATTGATTCCAGATTGGGCATGACAGAGACAGATTCTCCAGGCATTGTGTTGAATTGTAATGCAATATATTGGCGTGTGTTGGACTCACACTTATTTTCAGTCCCATCCATCTCAATCATCATATTGTCCAACTTCTCCTGCTCAACAACGCTGATCTCCTGCAAGGTAAAAACACAGTGCAGAATGAAATCCTTCCCTGCTCTCATTATCAGTGTTTCTCAGCAGAAATGTCTCATAAATGTCTGTCTCAGCGCAATGGAAAACCATGCTGGGCACAGAATCCTCCCAACTGTTCAGTGTTATGTTGTGGTGTTCTTGCATTCCCAGGCCAACCGCTTGTTTCTAGAATTTTCCACACAATCACTGATGATCAGAGAACACTGTCACTGTCAATGATGGACCTCATCGGCCTGTAACCACACAGTCCCATGTGTCGAACATGGAAAAAGTGAGGGAGCAGCATGCCCCTTGGGTAGAAGAGCTTTGTTTATCGTGGAGCAATTAAAAATGGATGGACGGCCTGTTGTACAGCGGTGTGTGTGTGAGGGGGGGGGGGGGATTGGCTTTCAGTGAGAGGCTGCACATCAGGCACGATGCCAGAGTGGGGCGTGACCGCCATCACATGACCCCCCATCACGTGACCGATGCGGCAGGGAGGTGGCAGTTTGTTTCTCAGACTCACAGACTGGATGAGGGCGGGTCTGATGGTGTCATTGATGTGAGCCACAGCCTTCAGCACACCTGGGAAAAAGAGAGGGAGAGAGTGGAAGAAAGAGAATGGGAGAGGGAGAGATTGAAATGAAATTGAGAGAGAATGAGGGAGAGGGAGAAAGATGGGGGAGAGAGCGAGACAGAAAGAGAGAGAGGGGAGAGTGTGACAGACAAATAGGGAGTTTCCGGTTCAATGTAGATCCTATTAACTTGAGGTGGGGCAGTAGTGGTGATCTCGTTCACTCAGTAGTCAATGCAATGCGATGTAATAGCAATATTATGGTGATCTCAGCTCCTCTGCGCTCTATCCCTCTCTCCAGTGCGGAGTAAAGCATAAACACTGTACAGCTCCTCTCTAACGGCACTTGACTCCACTTCCCTTGAGGCCTCTCACCTTTGCCTTTGTAACGGCTCTTGTCCCCGTCTCTCAGCTCCAAAGCCTCGTAGATGCCAGTAGAGGCTCCACTTGGAACTGCCGCCCTGAACAGTCCTGGTGAAAAGGTTCAGGGGGGAAACGAGGAAAAATTGAAAAACAAGATCAATAAGAGGTCAAAATGATCAGAATTAACTAAATAAATGATCTGCGGGACAACTAAACCAAAAGCGAAAAGCAACAACGTTTCCACTTCCAGACACTTGTTTGATGAATACTTGACGCGATACATGACCGTGAAGTGTCGAGCAGTATAAATTATTGTCCACTGCCTGGTATAACAAGCCAATCAGACGGCCTCCAGGACGGTTAAAGACACACCTTTCTCAGTGTAGAGGTCCACCTCCACTGTGGGGTTTCCCCGAGAGTCCAGGATCTCCCTGGCAACAATGTTCACTATAGACATCCTGTGGAACACACACACACGTGCACACACACACAGACACACACACACACACACACACACATACACAGGCAAACATTTCATTCTCAGGACTCCTAGTAGATAGGTTTGGGTTTTTAACTACAGATTATTATTGTACATTTTAGTGTTTATAGATGGTGGATTAAGGCATGCACATAGATCGTTAAAGAAATAATGACGGACAATTAAAGCACATTTATTATCTGTGTGTGCACTGCATCACATGACAGCCAAGAAAACAAAATGAAAGCCACTGGTTGGGGAGCTCTGTAGTTCTCAAACTGCCATAATCACATTTGGGAAATGCAGTATCATGTGACAGAATCACACCACACAAGCCCTGAAAATCTGGTCCATACTAATGACTGGCATTAGGGTGGAGATAGGAATATACAACGATTCACAGTAATAGCAGCATTTTTTTATTCAACACCTATAGTTAAAAATAAGGTCACACATCCCGTTAGTCAATGTTATTTAATGTATAGTGTGCACTGTAGCATCAACCCTCCCCCTCCCCTCTCTCTGCAGAGGCCCGTCGGCATAAAAACAGAAAGAGCGTGAGATGGAGGAAGAGAAAACGATGGAGGGAGAGAGGGAATGATGGGTAAAGATTATTAAATTATTAAAACTCCTTTTTTTGCATGAAGAAGAAGACTAGCCTGACAGGTACAGTCAGGAAGAAAGAAGGATGAAGAGAGAGAGAGAGAGAGAGAGAATGACCTCTACGGAGGGATGATCAGATACAGGGACAGAATGGAGACAGCTTTTCAGAAGAAACGGTCAGATGCCAGGAGACATGCTGACACATACATGCACAATCACTGACACGACTCACACACACACACACGCACGCTAGCATGCACCGCGTGAAAACACTGACGCAATAGCCCCCAAAAATATACATGGACTTATGGGATAACATGCCCTGGGCTCAGGCAAGGCGGGGTATCTACACAGTAAATAAATATATGCACACACCCCGACCCACAGTGACGGCTATACACAGACACACACACTCAAACACATGGGAACAACATGCGCCCACACACACAGGCACGCATGTAGACACGGGTACACCGATGTAACGGAAAGTCAAGCCGGAAATATTAATTCCGTAACTGCAGTGCCCGAACGGGATCGATCAAAATCACAAAATGACAGAAGACAGAACTAGCAGAGAAGAACAGAAAGACAACAGACGAGGTGAAAGGAATGCATTTTTCTTTTCTTTTTTCCATTACCTGCAGTTTGTGTTCAGCCTTGTAGGGAAAGAGATGAGAGTGAATGAGCGAGAGAGAGGGACGCAGGGGAGGAGGGAGGGGAGGCAGAAGCGTGTGACAGAGGGGGAGGGGTATGTGTGAGTCACTGAAAGATGCAGAGAAAACAGGGAGGGAGGAAGACTAGGTCAAGGAGACAGAGAGAGGAGAGAGGGAGAGAGGAGAGAGGGATCCCGAAGACCTGAGGGTGAAAGAGGGAAGTCATGCCACGTTTTCTAATTCATAAAGCAGAGATATCCAGAAAATAGACAAGAGGAAAGAAAAATAAATGGAGGAAAGAAGAGGATGCTGGACCTCCTGCACTCTGCACAGCGAGGATAGCACAGCTAATAGCGCTACTGCCATAGCAGATACAAAATTATCTTTATTCTAGCCACTGCAGGTACTGCTCACAATTTCACAATGTAGGCCATTTCATTAAAAAAACATGTATGGGGTGGGGGGAGGGGGAATAACAGTAATACAATTAATTTCCCCGATTGCAGCCACATATAGATAAGTTAGATTGGTTTCAATTCTGATGCAGCATATACATTGAAAAAAAAAAAAAAAAGTGTAACAGGAGCTAGAAATATTTCACTTGACCTAGAAGACACAGTCTTAAGTGCAGAGATCCCATGGGAGAGATAAACAGAAGATGAAATCTGTGATGTCACAGAAACAGAAGATTTAATATCCAATAATAAAGCGCCCGGGGTCTAAAGGGAATCTCTCGCTAGGACCACTGCCACACTGCCCTGGACACCCAGGGAATGGCGCAGGGCAGGGCAGGGTGGCCCGGTCGGGCCACGACGTGGAGGAAACGAGTGATGAGAGAAAAAGAGCGATATCCAGAGAGGGAGACTATCTGGGGATGAGGGGAAGGAGAGATATGGGGAGGGTGGGGGGGGGGGGGGGCTGATTTTGATTGGCTCATTTTCTGGTGTGTTCCAGCTGGAAGTCACGTGACCATCTGCAGATACTCTCGCACGGGGGAGCGTGTGCGCGTGTGGGAAGGGGTGGAGCCAGAGGAGAGAGCTGTTATCGACAGACATTTTCACGACACTACGGCAGCGGAGTCAAAGAGCGTAACACAATTCTCTCAGGGAGAGACCATTCTAGGTCGATCGGGTTATATACTCCAGCACAGATGAATAAAAACACAAAAAAACAAACAAACAGCACACCTTTTATCTAACAATGTTTATTAATGATTTTTATTAAGTAGGTAATTAGTCAACAGTGTACAATTCAATCCACAGATAAACTAGTCTCTACACAAACATATGGACTGTACAGTATGTGTATACAGTGTGTGTGCTGCAGCACTGTGTAGTGTGAAAATGTGTGCCTTTACTGTATATACAGTGTGTCGAATGTTACAGTTACTTGGCATGTCTACTGCACGTGTGTGTGTTCTGATGCATACTGGGTGTGGTGTTATGCATTGCACTGTATGTATAATTTATATATAGACAGTCCAGTTACATCAAACATCTTCAAAGGTCAGTCATTTCCTCTTCATATGCCACTTCTTTCCCTCATTTTCTTTCACAGCATCAAGTGGACCCTTCTTTCACCTTCTCTCTCTCTTTTTCTGTGGAGACAAATAAGACCCAAATATATTACACAACAGCAAAGATGATTACATAAACATAAAGCACACTTCTGAAGACTTTGCTGGAGTATTCCAAAAAGATTACTGTTCCAAATTAGCAACGTTTCAAACAAATATGTTGCCCTATATGAGGCATACTTTAAAAAAAGGATTTGCTTTAAAAAGTGAAAGCCCTCCCACAGGTAGACCCAGAATCAACGTTGGTCATGGAAGTCAACTTCACGTCATTACAGGAGCAGAAATTGAAGTTTTGATGTTGCTATTCGATACTTACAAAACACTGATCTGTTTTAGGTAGTAAAGTCGTCATGCCATGACTCAAAGTCATTCTGCCATACTCAACGTCAAGTCGTGGACATAAGGCACATCAACAACATCCACTAACAGGTTGGCCATTAATGCCCATCAAACTTGTTTTCTTTTTTTCAAACTCTACCTCAGTCCTCCCTCCTGATTTCTCCCGCCCCTCCTTTCTGATATCCCTATCCTTGTCTAACAAAAAAATAAAGGAGCACTTATGATGACGACTAGGGCGGCACGGATGGTGCAGTGGGTAGCACTGCCGCCTCACAGCAAGGAGGTCCTGGGTTCGAATCCCCGTCGGCCGGGGCCTCTCTGTGCGGAGTTTGCATGTTCTCCCTGTGTCTGCGTGGGTTTCCTCCGGGTACTCCGGTTTCCTCCCACAGTCCAAAGACACGCAGGTTAGGCTGATTGGAGAGTCTAAATTGCCCGTAGGTATGAGTGTGTGAGTGAATGGTGTGTGTGCCCTGCGATGGACTGGCGACCTGTCCAGGGTGTATTCCTGCCTTTCGCCCAATGTATGCTGGGATAGGCTCCAGCCCCCCTGCGACCCTGATTAGGATAAGCGGGTTCAGATAACGGATGGATGGATGGATGACGACTATATGTTTAGAACAGCATTCCATGCGTATTTTCCTAGTTCCGGATGTGATGCTTTGACTTGTGGTAGAACCTATGCACTTGTAAGTCGCTTTGGATTAAAAGGGTCCGCCAAATGACAAAAATGTAAATGTAAAATGTAATCTCCACCCCGTCCACGCCTTACGGTGATGCCCCGTGTCTGTGCTCACCTGTTCCCGGTCACCAGTCGTAGCGGGGGCGAGTGGGGGGCGGGGGGTGCCTGGGGGAGTCATGGAGGGGGACAGGGGGGGAGGAGGAGTTGGGAGGGGCAGTGAGGGCCAGCTGCTGGACCGCGCCGCCCGCCCTCCTGTCGCGGCCGTAGTCCAGCCCCCGGGCGCTGGGAGGGGGGTAGCGGCCCGCCTCCCTCCTCCATTCCTCGTCAAAGGCTGCAGCCTCACCTGGAGAGGAAGGGGGGGAAAAACTCCACACCTGAGCGAGCGAGCGAATCAGTCACTCACTCTCACACAGCACCGAGCTCACGTAATGGCTCTGGAAGTACAAACGCCATTCATATTCACCACGGAGAATTTGATTCATATAGGAGTAATATGTATTAAAAGTAAAAGGTAGACCTACCATGAGCCAGCAGATTGTGAAATGATGGTGTATGCTCTTACAGAAATCATAAAGCATTTTTTAAGAAATCATGTCTTAATGCTCAACTACACCACCCACAGTCCTAAAGCACCGTTACCACGGAGATGTCCACCACTCCCACGTTTTGCAGGAGGCAGCCATGGAACTATGACCTCTCTCGGAGTCTCCATCAGTTAGCAACCCGTCCCACCCCACCATGGACCAACACTACGACATAAGAAAGCACTAAATATAAAATGTAACTAACCTAAATTGTAGGTGATCGATATCAGCTTAAAACTGATTTGATTACACAAAAGGGATTTGATTACATTGTTCACAATGTACTATTGGATGTGTAGTTCATTCCGGTTAAGTGCTGTTCAGAACACAGTCTTGTACCTTTGCCTTCCGCCCCCGCCCTCCATTTTCCAAAGATTTCTTTACTCAAAATACATTTTTGTAATATCATAATTCATCTGGTAGCTGGATGGTTCAGTTCATGGCTTAAAACGCTTTAGCTAGGAACTTTCTGAAATGTCTATAGCAAAAATGAACGGGAAAATGTCTTCCGGAACCATAGCGGCGGTCGATGACTACAACCCCTATTGCTAGAGTCACCTCCACAGCCTCACCTACAGACTCACTGGGGCATCCATTCTCTCTCAGGCAGGCCCTTAACCTCTGTTCTAGAACACTGGGAGAACACAGGAGAAAGGAAATGACCTCATAATGGTCATGAGAGGCACGTGACCAGGACCCAGAGAGAACGGAGCAGGGCTAGGGCCGGAATGTGCGGAGCTCTTTAAGCGGGCAGGGCTGACGGGACGGGGAAGTCCTCACTCTCTTCCAGGTTGATGTAGTCCTGCCTCTCCTCGCGGTCGCCCGTGTTGCGGTTGCGGGACCTCTCCATCACGTGACCCCGGTCCCAGATGTGGTGGCCGATGGCCAGGCGCTCCACCCCGCTTTCGCTGTCTCGCATGGCCTGACGCGTCTCCCGGATCTGAAAGCACGGGCGCAACGTCACCTCGCAAGCAGCATCACCAGCCAGCAGCCAATCAGGCCAGTGACACGGTGATCTCCTGATTTCAACATTGACAAGCAGCATCACCAGCCAGCAGCCAATCAGGCCAGTGACACGGTGATCTCCTGATTTCAACATTGACAAGCAGCATCACCAGCCAGCAGCCAATCGGGCCAGTGACACGGTGATCTCCTGATTTCAACATTGACAAGCAGCATCACGAGCCAGCAGCCAATCAGGCCAGTGACACGGTGATCTCCTGATTTCAACATTGACAAGCAGCATCACGAGCCAGCAGCCAATCAGGCCAGTGACACGGTGATCTCCTGATTTCAACATTGACAAGCAGCATCACGAGCCAGCAGCCAATCAGGCCAGTGACACGGTGATCTCCTGATTTCAACATTGGCCGATTTTTTTTTTCATTGGCTTACCAGTTGTTACATCACACTGAGGGCTATCTGACTGTAGTAGGAAGACTATTGGTGCAGGCCAGATATAGATCCTGACAATCAGACACATTTGCTGGTCTAGCTGAGCAGCCAGTAGGGCCTCTGTTTCTCGCTGTGCTTAAACAGAACAGTATGAAGGACTTGATAGTATGAACATGAACAAATAAAGAAACAAAGTCAGCGGACTCGTCAACATGGTTAGCAACCAAAAATGTGTTCAAGACCATGTCTATATAGGCGAAGACGGGACACAAGAGACTGCCTATTCCAGCCACACTGTAAGGAGCCACTAGAGACCTGAACGAGTCGTATGCTACTTGCTAAAACAGAACAGCGGGAGAGAACAAGTATTCGAAAAGGCCTGGATTTGCTTTGCGTTCGTATTAGGTCCATATTAGCATACTGTCTGTACCGATGGCTATTCTATCACCAATGTGGTAGCATCTTGTCAACTTGAACAGGAAGCTTTTGCAATACTGGGCGTATGGGGAGAGGGGGGTGCCTGCAACAAACTACTTTGCATGCTACAAGTTCCATTTTTTCATTTCCATTATTACAGGTCTGTAAACAGTATGACACACCGTCATGCATTCTGCTCAAACTCAATTCACTTCATCTAATCAAGGCAAATGCCGATGGGAACTGAAATGAAGAAATATGACTGACTGCACTCCAATATGGAGCCATGTCACATTCAGAGAACTGCACTTTCAGAAATCCTTCTGCTGCGCAATTCATTGTGTCATTATTCCCCACAGAGCCCAGGAAGATGTGCTTCTCCTCCCCACAGCCACACGCCTCCTCCCCACAGCCCTGCACCACTCACCTCCTCCCCAAAGCCATGCACCTCCTCCCCACAGCCACTCACCTCCTCCCCACAGCCACGCACCTCCTCCCCACAGCCCTGCACCACTCACCTCCTCCCCAAAGCCATGCACCTCCTCCCCACAGCCATGCACCACTCACCTCCTCCCCAAAGCCATGCACCTCCTCCCCACAGCCATGCACCACTCACCTCCTCCCCACAGCCACTCACCTCCTCCCTACAGACACGCACCTCCTCCCCACAGGCATGCACCACTCACCTCCTCCCCAAATCCACTCACCTCCTCCCCACAGACACGCACCACTCACCTCCTCCCCACAGCCACACACCTCCTCCCCACAGCCACGCACCTCCGCCCCACAGCCACGCACCTCCTCCCCGCAGCCATGCACCTCCTCCCCAAATCCACTCACCTCCTCCCCACAGGCACGCACCACTCACCTCCTCTCCACAGCCATGCACCTCCTCCCCACAGCCACGCACCTCCTCCCCACAGGCATGCACCACTCACCTCCTCCCCAAATCCACTCACCTCCTCCCCACAGGCACGCACCACTCACCTCCTCCCCACAGGCACGCACCACTCACCTCCTCCACACAGGCACACACCTCCTCCCCACAGCCACGCACCTCCTCCCCACAGCCCTGCACCACTCACCTCCTCCCCAAAGCCATGCACCTCCTCCCCACAGCCATGCACCACTCACCTCCTCCCCAAAGCCACTCACCTCCTCCCTACAGACACGCACCTCCTCCCTACAGACACGCACCTCCTCCCTACAGACACGCACCTCCTCCCCACAGGCATGCACCACTCACCTCCTCCCCACAGGCATGCACCACTCACCTCCTCCCCACAGCCACGCACCTCCTCCCCACAGCCACGCACCTCCTCCCCACAGCCACGCACCTCCTCCCCACAGCCATGCACCTCCTCCCCAAATCCACTCACCTCCTCCCCACAGGCACGCACCACTCACCTCCTCCCCACAGCCATGCACCTCCTCCTCCCCAAATCCACTCACCTCCTCCCCACAGGCACGCACCACTCTCCTCCTCCCCAAATCCACTCACCTCCTCCCCACAGCCACGCACCTCCTCCCCACAGGCATGCACCACTCACCTCCTCCCCACAGCCACTCACCTCCTCCCCAAATCCACTCACCTCCTCCCCACAGCCATGCACCACTCACCTCCTCCCCACAGCCATGCACCACTCACCTCCTCCCCACAGGCATGCACCACTCACCTCCTCCCCACAGGCATGCACCACTCACCTCCTCCCCACAGCCACACACCTCCTCCCCAAATCCACTCACCTCCTCCCCACAGGCACGCACCACTCACCTCCTCCCCACAGCCACGCACCTCCTCCCCACAGCCACGCACCTCCTCCCCACAGCCACGCACCTCCTCCCCACAGCCACGCACCTCCTCCCCACAGCCACGCACCTCCTCCTCACAGCCACGCACCTCCTCCTCACAGCCACGCACAGCCCTGCACCTCCTCCCCACAGCCCTGCACCTCCTCTCCACGCCCTGCTCCTCAGTGCACTGGAGCGTCTCTCTCCGAACATCGGCGTGCTCTTACCCCTCCAGGCGCAGTCCGCAGCTCGCTGGTCTGCTGGTACACCTTGGGCGCGCCGGAGTCTGTTGAGGAGTAGGAGATGACGGTGGAGGAAGAGTAGGTCTGGCAGCTGGGGGAGCCGGACATTCTCTCCTAATGGAGGAGGGAGGGGGAAAGAGAAAACACACAGGGGTGTTAGCTGACAGCACATTAGCTCCAACTCACTGGCACATTAACAGCAATACTGAGAGGGAAGGCAGAGGGAGCCCATTGGGGCCCCTCTGTGTGTGTGTGTGTGTGTGTGTGTGTGTGTGTGTGTGTGTGTGTGTGTGTGTGGTCTGGGTTGGGGTGGTGCAATTAGGAAACTGGGTTGGTAACCTACGTTGCAGGTTTGATTCCCAGGTTGGACACTGCCACTGTGCAATTGAGCAAGGTGCTTAACCAGCATAAATGGGTTTACTATGTAAAATTACTGCTAAATTCCCATACGGTAATGTAATGTTCTGTAAAGTAATGTATTGAACATTGGAAGGTGAGACGGTGCTCCTCTGCAACACGCACCATATTCTCCATCATTCCTCCCATCATCCCAAACATGTCCATGAAGCCTCCTCCACCCTGGGGGAGACAAACAGGAGGTGAGTCCCCTTCCACACTTTAACTTTCAATAAGGCACCCACCTCACGAATCCCATCACAAACAACTCACCATTCCCATCATTCCAAAGGGGGCCATGGCACCAGCCTATCAGAGCAGAGGAGACAATCAGCATTAGCGCCAACTAATGGCAAAAATGCAAATAAACAAAATATGAAATGTTAAAGGCCAACTTCACCCAAAAATCAAAGTTCTGTTTTGTCCACCTTTTTACAATATAAACATTTAGTTAGTTACAATACAATGTCTCATAATATGCGAGTGCAGTTGTTCTGGAAGTATTAAGTGATTTAAATCACAAAGACACAAGCAATATTTCATGAATGTTTGCACAGACATCCACTGTTTTCCTCTACTACCACTGCCTCATTTCCCAGACAGAATGGCAACATCCAAGAGGATAAACTGATAACAAACAACTAGACTGTAGTGTCCTTGAGCCGACTACGAAATTCCAGAGAAAAGTACGTCTGCACTCACTTTAGCTTGAATCATTCTTATATCTGTAAAATGCATACCGTTGCATTCTTACCAGAATAAGGTCAAGGGACAACACATAAAGGGGAATACGGGTAAAATTCACCTTTTAAGACTTACAGGCACACAGACAGGCATGCAAAGGAGGGAAATACAGTGTGAGCGACTGACTGACACCCACACACAGGCACCTGGATGTGTGGGCTGCGGGGGGCCTGGATCTGGGGCGTGAGCGGAAAGGGCTCAAATCCAAAGGACCCAAACAGGCTGCGCATCTGCTGCCTGTGGGCTGCGAAGGGGTCCCTGCAGAAAAGACAGCACCCTCAATGCACACACACAGCACAGCAACGCGTTTCAGTGTATAAGCACATCATGCTAAAAGTATTAAATAACCAAACCGTACACATAAGAGGAGTAACCCAACATTTCCAAACTGTACGTAAACGACCCTCTCTGGTACAGTAGGAGACTAATATCCAACAACTATTCATATAGTTGCATGTCAAATATGACAAGCACGAAGTTAGCTAGACGTGTCTTGAAATATTCGTGCAGTGAAGTCAGGTACTTACATCACGAATGGGGTCTCGTCCACATCACTCAAATAGCGAAACATTGTTGCAACAAACCAGCGTTGATGAGAAGTTTGTAAATTTGTAAAATATAGAATAAAACAACTATATGACTGTAGCAATTATAAGAATATTCTGCTCGCAAGCTGATGTGAGATTGGACAACATTAACTGGCTAAGGTTATTTTAATCGACACACCTCATTCAAGATAGTGAATATAGCTAGCTAGCCAACGTTGAAGCTAGCTAGCTACCTAGGTATCGATCTTGTATAGTCCGCGTTGCCAGAAGTCAGTTATGAGCGCGATTTCTCTCATTTACTTATCCAAAATAATCATCTTGCAATACAGCTAATTTTAAGCAGTCCTGTTTGTTATTGTTCACGCTATAGCATTAGTGCTAGCTAGCTAGCTGATTGAATATTTCATCCCGCTAATCTGTAAGCTACAAATGTAGGTTTGTGTTTATATTGTTGAACTGAAAGTACGGTATTTCTTAGCGAAATATGTATTCGGCCAATTTCAGTTCCAAATGTTTTCTTTTCACCGATAGCGAGCAAACGTGCTAACGGCAGCTATATTGCTGCTATGTAGTCGCAAATGTAAACGGAAGTCAAGCTGACAAAGGAAGCCAAAACGCCAGGCAGTACAACCATTGAGCTTGTTTAAAATATTTTAAACGCAGACCGTTTCTAAAAGATTTACGCACATTCCAGACACAAAGACTGAAACAACGCGAAATATGACTGTCCGTTTCTTTAAACACTTATAACAAGCATCATTTTCAAAGGACGTCAGTCACTAGTAAAAGCTAACATTAGCCCACTATCTTGCTAAATCAGTGTAAAAATAAGAGAGGGTGGGAGCTTTTCTTCTTTAACCTTTAAGCCGGAAATGACGCCACCGGTTGGGCTGTCAGCTCGTGTTTTGGCAAAGATTTTACAGGATTGGGCCAGTAGGGATGGATTCAAACTTTAGGATATTGCATGAGATAGAAAATGTTCATGATTTCTCATGATGCAAACATCTAAATCAGCCAATCACATGTCAGTAACTCAGTGCATAAAAGCATGCAGACATGGACAAGAGGTTCAGTTGTTGTTCAGACCAAATATCAGAATGGGGAAGAAATGTGGAATGATTTTTTTCGGAGCCAGACAGATGGTTTGAGTATCTTGACAATTTTCTCTAGAAATGTAGGTTCTGGGGTTGTGCAATTAATTAAGGGAGTGAACTTGAATTGTGAGAGTGAACAGTGTTTCTGAAGTAGGGCCACATTTAGCTAAAATCTTTCAATAAGGTTGAGGTAGGAGTCTCGACTGGTGGGCAAGTTGAATCCCCAGACTCAACAAAATCTAAGATGAGGTCTCATAAAGTTTTCATTTTTGTTGAGCAACAATGCAGCTCCCATGGTCCTTGTTTTGATTCAGGATACTTCGACTGCTACAGTTCTTTTCTTGGCCCTGTTGGAGGTTTTTGTTTCTGATTTATTTATTTTTTTTGTCTTCTGTTTCTTAAGATTTTTTTTTCTATCACACACATGGTAAATTATGGACAAGAGACAACACTCCCTATTTTTCAGGTGGCAGTAATTAATGTAATTTCTTCCGGTTAAAAAACAACCCAACAAACATAAAAAAGCAGAACCAAACAGATGTGTTATGTAAAGTACTTCTAATTTGACACAATCATGTTGTCCAGAATTTTGCACAGTGTATTTTCCTTAGAAACAACTTCTGTCATCTGCAGACATGAGATTGGCTTTGACCGACTCCTTGAGTCTAAAATCAAGACCCATTTTGACAAATAATATTTTTAATGATCTAATATTAGCAAAATACGAAGTCATATTAACCACACACTAATTTCTGTTTTCTGGCCGCAGGGTTAACCCGTCTTAAATGTATCAGGTCTTTGGTGCATCACAATATTTATTTTGGAATACTACTTTCGTTTTATCGACGTAGTGACGGGACTCATTTATTGCCCACTATTTCCCAAGATCCCCAAATTGATAACTCGCCGTTCGAAGTACATCGCCGTACTGTGGTTTTACCAATGGCCACCAGGGGGAATACTTCACCACATTTAGTCTACGTATCTGAAGGGGACGTTAAATGTGTTAATAAATAGCAATGTTTTCCCTTTTCAAACGTTGTCTATCTTGTGGGAGCTTGTGCAGACGTTTTGTATAATTTGATATAAAACAATTCCTCTTCCACACCAGAACGTTTTAATCGGATCCAGCAGTGGAGATTTTTACTTGTATTAATTGAAGAATTTGAAATGAGGATGCAGACAAACCCCCACTAAATTTGGTCCCTTCCTCCTCTCCATCGCATTCTTCCTCCCTTGTATGACAAGCACAGCACCAAGGCTGAGGTGTACACACACACACACACAGTGTTGAACGATGTGTTCAGCAATAGGGACTACATTTCATTACAGTTACATTATAGTGAAATGTGGGGTTGGGGCCTTGCTCAGGGGCCCAGCAGCCACACTGATCTTATTGTGGTTACACTGGGGCTGTGACCACCCTTCCTGCTACCAGCCAATCACCTTGGTCATCTTAGCTATAGGCTGGCTTGGAAAACCGCATCCATCTGACTCTATCATTGCCCTGTCCTCTGCACAACATGAATTGCTTTTATCACTCACTAAATCCTGTTATTACTGTCACTAAATCATGTTAGAAAATCCTCACTTAAAGGGAATTTTAGGATGCAATATATGTGTGTGCACGTGCAATACAACACATCTGATATGTTCATAACATACTTGTTCATATAGATACTAATGACGAGGTATTGATATTGATGATTAGAACCATCGGCTTACGGGCGGCCCCTCGATGACCGGTCGGGTTCCACAAACACGCCCTCTCTCGTTGACGTAGAATTCGTGCAGACGAACCCGGATGTAACCAACGCCTAATTGTCGGAGTCAGAAGGTAAGTTGATGGTTCTTCGTGAAAGTTTTGGTTTCTATAGTAAAACTCAATAAAAACTTATCAACTAATAGAACATAATTTATATTTGATTTACAGTAAATTATGTGTGGTGTTATCACTGTAGTTAACTTCAGTTGTAACATTATTTGTGTTACCATTGCTAGCTAGGTTACCAAACTCGCTTGCTAGCGGCTAACGTTAGCGATTAAGTTTTCGCAACTTGGAAAAGTTTCGAAACTAGTCAATATTTAGCACGAGTCTAGCGATGTCAACTACGTTAGGTAGCCAGTGATATGTCATTTTAGCTAAATCGTATGTTGTTGTATAATCTATGTCCTGGCAACATCGCACGACTTTGTAATTAATTAAAGATTTTGGAACAATATAATAAGCTAGCCAAATCGGTTAATTGCCTGGCTAGCTGACACTAGCCAATAGTTTTTCTTCATAATTGAGGGAATTATATAATGCCTAGTTAGCAAGCTAAACGAAAGTATACATTTGCATCTTGCGTTAGCTAACGTTAACCCGACTATGCGTAATCTGAGCAATCTTGGTAGCTACCTAGACTATATGGAAATTAGTTAAAATATATAGCCTAAAGAAATATGTTTGGGCTGTGCCGTGCGGTGTAATGTTATTTGTGTTTTAGATACGATTGAAAGGCAGAATCAACATTAAAATTACATGAACTTGAAAATGATAGTAATTCGTTGGCGTTTGGAAACTTGGCTATCACTATGTAGGTAATATTGTGGATAGTTCGAGGAAGTAACCCATCGTAACGCTGCCATTCAAAGTCTCTAACTTGTAGGTACGCTAACGTCAAGACAAGCCCCAGCTCCACGAATCTCTGATATGCGGAAGTAAAGTACAAATAGCTGGCTTGGTCATCTAACGTAAATGTATACACTAACGTTATTTTATTTAAAGTGTCTTAATCTAAATGAATGATACAATAACTAGCTAAACCACAGCAGACGTTACATTAAGAATGAATTGCATCAGGTAACTTAGTTTAGTGAGTTGTGCTTTGTAAGTGCTTATTTTGTGAAGTTAATTTTGCGTTTTTATACGACGTAGTTAGTTTCCGCCCCTTCGTTTATGTGGCGGTGTTCTAACCTGAGATACTGCCATTTCTTACAGTGAATGTTCTGGCAAGCGTCTGTTCGGTGTTTCGTCAATGCGCCTTTATTTCACAACCATTCTTTAAATAACGAACTGTTGGATTAGACATAGTTTAATCACCCAATAAGCATAGGGAACTAATACTAATACCTTTCCCATAAGAGTTGACACTGTTCTGACAGTGAGATTTGTTTTCATTGTTTTTTTATCCCGTTTGAACTACATTTCCTGCATTGTGTACTTAATATTACCTTGTGTCTTGTACACACTATTTAGGGTAAGTGTTAAATTGTCTCCCTTTCTCCGACTGTAGATGCAGACCATAAAGTGTGTGGTTGTGGGGGATGGTGCTGTGGGGAAGACCTGCCTACTGATCTCCTATACAACCAACAAGTTCCCCTCTGAATATGTGCCAACGGTGAGGGAAGGGGCTGTGCCTAGTTACCATTGTTGTAGCAGTTGTCAGTTCGATTAGCGTTTCATTCACATTTTTGTTTCAAAATTGACTTTGGATTTTTGGGGTGTATTACTTTTTTTTGGAATTGCTTTGTGTAAAATATGCACTGGAAATGTGCAATGTGTTTCATAGGCTCTAAACCTGGGCGGCTGAGATATCGCTAGGTTTTGATAAAATATTCCTCTTGTCTAGATATCGCATTACTGGACATTCACTGATCTGCTTAAGACATGTCTTAACCACAGTTCTCAAGTTTAATTGTAGAACAGAAGAAAGTTTTATAACTCGAAAGCGAGTGTTTCCCCCTTTTATTTCTGCATAGATGTGCGAGCAGGGTTGGGAACAGGCATGCAGTGCAGCCTGTAAATATTTGGACAGTGACCCTATTTTATTTTTCATATATACATTTTTAAACAGTACACTATGTATTGAAAATGTCTAATTCCTAAACGGTTCACCCAATATGGGTCTATTTCCACTGTTTGCTGGAGTACAGAGCAAAAACAACAAAAAACGCGTCACTGTCCAAATACTTGAGTGAAGTGTTAGACTCTGGAGGCACCCCTGCGGTTACTCCCATCGTGCTCTGCTGCCCACGCCCCCCCCCCCTTCATCAGCATCTCCCTGCTGTTCTCAGGTGTTTGATAACTACGCAGTCACAGTGATGATCGGTGGGGAGCCCTACACACTCGGCCTGTTCGACACTGCAGGTAAAATGCGATGCCATTTCAATGTGTTTTCTTTACGCTGTTGCCGAGAGATAATCCCAGGCAGAGATTTCATTAGCTTCCAGTTGTACGCACTTCGTGTATAATATAGGATTAGCCTGTGTGTGTGGTCTGTTGAGTCCGGTTAGCCTATGTGTGTGCGTGGTCTGTTGTGTCCGGTCAGTTTGTGTGGGTGTGGGTGTGTGTGTGTGGTCTGCTGTGTCCGATCAGCCTGTGCGCATATGGCCTGTTGTGTTTGGTCAGTTTGTGCGTATGCGTGTGCGTGTATGTGTGTGTGTGTGTCTCTGGTCAGCTGTGTGTGCGTGTGCTCTTTTGTGTCCGGTCAGCTTGTGTGTGTGGTCTGTTGTGTCCAGTAAGCCTTTGTGTGTGTCTGTGTGTGTGTGTGTGTGTGTGTGTGTGTGTGTGTGTGTGTGTGTGGTCGTGGTCTTTTGTGTCCAGTCAGCCTGTGTGTGTGGTCTGTTGTGTCCAGTAAGCCTGTGTGTGTGTGTGTGTGTGTCCGTGCGTGCGTGCGCGTGGTCTGGTGTGCTGTAACCTTTCCCTCTGGTTTCCTTCCAGGACAGGAAGACTACGACAGGCTGCGGCCCCTCAGCTATCCCCAGACGGACGTGTTCCTGGTCTGCTTCTCCGTCGTATCGCCCTCCTCCTGTGAGAATGTTCGGGAAAAGGTAGGTTCTACCATTTTGATATTTTTGTCTTTCGCTGGGTTTGATTGGATTTGTTTCCCCCTTGGGTATGACGTATAAATGATGCTGTATGTTACATGAGCCTGCATGTTGTGACATGGTAAAATGGAAAATGGACTGCATTTACATAGCACCTGCATCCAAATGCAAAATCCGAATTTCATCGATGCCTCTCATTCTCACACACACACACACACTCACACACACTCACATATTTTGATGTAAAGGCATTGGACCCAAGGAAGACTAGCTGGTTGCTATTGCATGAGTTATCGGGGATCCTTATAATAATCAATAAATGTATCGCTTATGTGTTGGCTGACTTGAGAGGGTCTGTTGGTTGGTGCCAAGTACGATATCCTGGTTTGATCCGGCATCCGTTTGATTCAGTGTGTGTTTGCTGTGGGCTTGATAGTTCACTTTGCACCATTTTGACCTTCTCTTGCTTTGCAGAGCGTCTTTGACTGTCTTCTTTAAAAAGGCCTAGGCAAATAACACGGGATGTAATCGAATACTTCAGGCTGTTAGTTTCCGTGTCGGTCCGTGCTCTGTGTGACGCCCTTCTCCCCGTCTCCCTCCGCCCTCAGTGGGTCCCTGAGATCTCCCACCACTGCCCCCGCACCCCCTTCCTGCTGGTGGGCACGCAGGTGGACCTGCGCGACGACAGCAACACGGTGGACAAGCTGGCCAAGAACAAACAGCGCCCCCTGCTGCCCGAGAGCGGCGACAAGCTGGCGCGGGAGCTCCGCGCGGTCAAGTATGTGGAATGCTCTGCCCTGACGCAGGTACTGACACGCGCCGTTACAGACGCATATTCCACACCGCTGCTGTCCCACGTACTGACACGCACCGTTACAGACGCATATTCCTCACCGCCTCACCGCTGATAGCCCACGTACTGACACGCACCGTTACAGACGCATATTCCTCACCGCCTCACCGCTGATAGCCCACGTACTGACACGCACCGTTACAGACGCGTATTCCACACCGCTGCTGTCCCACGTACTGACACGCACTGTTACAGACGCATATTCCTCACCGCTGATAGCCCTCATACAGACATGCACCGTTACAGACCCGTATTCCACACCGCTGCTGTCCCACGTACTGACACGCACCGTTACAGACGCATATTCCTCACTGCTGATATCCCACGTACTGACACGCACTGTTACAGACGCATATTCCTCACCGCTGATAGCCCACGTACTGACACGCACTGTTACAGACGCATATTCTTCACCGCTGATAGCCCACGTACTCACACGCACTGTTACAGACGCATATTCCTCACCGCTGATAGCCCACGTACTGACACGCACTGTTACAGACGCATATTCCTCACCGCTGATATCCCATGTACTGACACGCACCGTTACAGACGCATATTCCTCACCGCCGATATCCCACGGTGGCTACTGCAACAAGGCTGAGAACATAACCGCTATCAATGCTGAGTTTAAGGTGACTGCCAAAACGTGCTGTCTTCGCAAAGACGCAGCACTTTATTCAGAATTTACGGCCTAAACTATTGAGTTTGGGAAAATTTTACGATAATAATCTAAATATTTTATGGTTATTCGGGTATATATGTTTTAGTTATAGCTTGGTTTTCAGTTACTTAGACTTGATTGAGCTGCTAAATGTACGGTAATCTGGATTTTATGTCCCTGAAGTAGTGGGCGTTCGTTCTTTGACACTGTTCTGGCTTGGTGATAAGCACTTCCCACAGAAAGATAACATGGTCTTTCTTTAAGGTGTTGCTGTTCAGTTTAGTCCCTTAAATTAGCAGTACAATGAAGAACTGCAAAGAGTCATCAGTCAAGGCCTCGAACAATTAGCTTTAACATTGAGTTTCTTCAGGAAAGAGATATTGGCACGGATGCGTCGTCGCATGGGGACAATGCCCCACCGGCAGGACGTTACAAAGGATGCGTGGATTCAGAGGTGGCAGATAAAAGATCAGCGCTCAGTTACCGGCTCATTCAGTCTGAGCTAAGTCCCAGAGGACAGGGCGGGTTAGCATACGGTGCACGGCGGCGGCTCCCAGAAACCAGCTGTGAGACGTGACCTACGGACGTGAATCACGAGAGTGTCACAATTTCAGTTCGCCAGTTAATACCCAGACGTCTCCAGCGCCATCGCAAGAACTGCGTATCGCGTTGTGGCGCCCCTAATTGAGTCATCACAGTGGTGAAAGTATAAGTATGTAAGTTGATATGGCCCAGGAGTCACTCGGAGTAGACTGTTAAAGATCTTGTTAAAGATGTTGTCGAAGGCGTAGTGGAGCTCAGTGTGTGTTTGTGGCCGTGGGGCCGTTTAAAGACCAGGGCCTGTGCGCTAACGCGTCTCCTGGCGGCGTCCGGGCTGATTAGCATGCTCTGCACTGCTGCCCGCGTCTGGAGAGTTGCTCTCGGGCTGGGATGCGCTGCGTCCTGGCTGTCTCGCACGGAATGTGTCGGGACATTTTGTCGCAGTTGGCCGCGGATGAACGAGCCTGGCCCCGCTCGGCGTCCTGATTGGTGGAGCTCATGCATCTTTAATGATGCGGTGTTAGCGTGCGCCGGCTGGGATCCGTGCCCCTCAGTGCAGTGTGTTCACTGTGCCCCTCTCTCAGCCCCTGGCTGCCATTTTAACCATCTGGATCTCTGTTGAGATGTTTGTGTTATTATTCTCTCTTGTGTGTGTGTGTGTGTGTGTGTGTGTGTGTGTGTGTGTGTGTGTGTGTGTGTGTGTGTGTCCCAATTGTGTGTGTATGTGCATGCATACAGTCCATGAGCTAGTGTGTGGAAGTCTTTGCCTGTGTGTGCGTGTCTTTGCCTGTGTGTGCGTGTCTTTGCCTGTGTGTGAGTCTTTGTATGTGTGTGAGTGTCTTTGCCTGTGTGTATGCGTCTTTGCCTGTGTGTGTCTTTCCCTGTGTGTGTGCGTCTTTCCCTGTGTGTCTTTCCCTGTGTGTGTGTGTGTCTTTCCCTGTGTGTGAGCGTCTTTCCCTGTGTGTCTTTGCCTGTGTGTGTGTCTTTCCCTGTGTGTGTGCGTCTTTCCCTGTGTGTCTTTCCCTGTGTGTGTGTGTGTCTTTCCCTGTGTGTGAGCGTCTTTCCCTGTGTGTCTTTGCCTGTGTGTGTGTGTCTTTGCCTGTGTGTGTGCGTCTTTGCCTGTGTGTGTCTGTGAGCGTGTTTGTGCTTGCATGGCGGTGCACGCGTGTTTTCGGGCGAGAGGAACACAGAATAACCCTCCCTGTTCTTCCTCAGCGAGGCCTGAAGAATGTGTTCGACGAGGCTATCCTAGCTGCTCTGGAGCCCCCCGAGACCAAGCCCAAGAAGCGCTGCGCTCTGCTATAGAGAGAGGAGAGGAGAAACGGAGAGAGAGAACGACCGGGCGGCTGGGGAACAGGGAGGGGAGGAGGGGAGGGTGCAAAAAAGAGGGGGCAATTACTGCGAAAGGGATGAGGGTTTAATACCATTACAACAAAAAACAAGCAAACATATCTGTACTCTGAGCATGCGGTGAATCCTGAGAGAGAGGTTTGTCAGTACTTGCCTAACAGCACAGTTCTCCTCATGCAAGAGAACGAGGGAGAGCGAAGGAACGTCTCCCCTTTTTCTCTAGTAGTCCATTTTTTTAAAAATTAGTTTGTTTTATTACCACGCCACATAGATGCTATGAGGGACGGGTGTGGAATTATTTTGGTTTACTTCATGACGCGAATTGAATGAACCATAATTACAGACTGTACGCAAGTTGGCAAGTGATGTTTTTGGCTCCACCTGCTGGCTGATCATGGGAACTTCAAGTGCATTTTTCTCTTGCAATCTACTGCCACCGGTAGGGGGTACAGAGAACTGAATTTTTTTTTCTTTTTGATGTATTAATATGTATATTATATTTTTTTTGTTTTGGGGAAATTGTAGCGGTTATTCGTTTTGAAACTTGAGTTTTTATTATTATTTTTATTATTATTTTATGTTTTTTTGCTAGTATGTGCGAGAACACCATTTTGGTGGTGAATTGTTCATAACCAAAATATTAGTTATTTAAAATAACTGATAATAATAATAATAATATTAATAATAATAAGGATCTGTTCTTATAGATTTTCTGGGTGTTTGTAATCACATAATATTTGTAATAAAAATGGTTTAACTGACAAGAAATGGTGATTGTTCACTTCAACACAATTGTTTGGGATATCTGTGTGCATCAGCTACATGTGAATAACACTATTAAACAAATACAGAATCATACAGCATGCGGCCACTCACTTTTTTTAGGGCGAAACTGTTTATTTGTCAACTATAAAATGCCAGGTAATGGAGCAGCACACAACAGAAACCAGACTGGTGGTGAACAGAGTCGGAGGATGGAGAGGCAGGGGTGCTGGGGAGGGGGAGCTGGCGGGAGGTGTTACTGGGAGGCGCACGGGCAAAATGACGAACAACATCTGCGTAGGTGGATAGATACAATGGGAGAGACTGATGTGCAAATAAATAGAGACAACAGTTACAGACATCGATATAAATACAGCGAATACAGGGACATAAAGGCTGTAAAGAGGTAGCTATAGCCTAACTTACTGCCATATGTGACGATGCGTAGTGTTACACGATAAACATTTTGTTACCTGCTGTTACTTTCGCTAAAGTCGGCCTCAAAAGCGTTGTCACTCTGTGAATTAGTTGTAATGTAGGGCACTGTCTGCCTGTCTGTGTGTCTGAGCATGCATGTTGCTGTAGCGTATGAACTTAAAATGTATTGAAATAATGTAAGAAGCCTCTGTCCTGTGCCTGTCTTAAGTATGTGCAGTCAGTCTGCTTTGGGGGGAAACACAGGCTGATTCTAAAAGTATATTTTTTACTATCCTCTTATTGCGTAATTACACTTCCCAGAAGTCTTTGGGTGAATAAGCTCCCCATCACCGCTGATTAGCCGCAGATAACTACGGGGAGTGAAGTCCAATGATTCAGTTGACATATCCAGTCTAGTCATGTCACTGTGCTACGTAGCGCACATCTATGTACACTCGTGTGTTGTGCACTTTTTGCACTGAGGAATAGATCACTGGAGGAGCTTACATGTCACTGTGAATGATTTCCAGAGAACTGCGGTGTTATATTGTTATATTCTCGGCGCAATGCGGTGAGCAGTCGGTGTGGTGGTGTCCGTGTACGGTGGTGTCGCCTGCATTGGCTGGTTAGTGTGCACACTGTGTGTGTGTGAGGGCCTGCCCCCCCCCCTGCCCCTCCTCTCTGGCCCCTCTCATTCTTTACAGGTGTGGATGAGCACAGTGTTCTTGCACTGCTGGCAGCGGACTGAGCAGCACCAGGAGAACTTGCAGGAGCAGCGCTGGACCACCTCCGCCCGGCCCGCCCGGAACCCGGGGCCACAGCACACCAGCTCACACCCGTCCGGTGCCAGTCGGGAGGTACCTGGATCCGGGGGGAGGGGGGAGGGGTGGGGATAGAGCAGCAAGAGTAAGCACGCAGGTCAGCACAGTTCTGACCAGCACATGTAGCTTTACACCACCCGAAATGTTGTTTCAACCATCCAAACTGGCTGGTGGAAGCAGGAAGTGAAGGCTAATCATGGCTGTATACACTTCCTGGTTCCACCAGATAATTTTATAGGGCTTACTCCAGATGGAGTCTGGTGGGCCGTGTTGCCTTCTCCCCAGGGCCTTTAGAGAAAATACTGCCCATTTCATTCCATTCCCAACCAGATTCTCAGTGTCCTCCATTTTGAGGAGTTTGGCGCCATGTCCATTCGGAGGCACCATATAGGGGGCAGTTAGGACAATTCCAAGGCCACTGACTGGCACAAATACTGACTCACGGTAATTGTGCAGGAATGGGGTGGCCTGTGGTGGAGGGGCACAAAGTCAGATCTTTTCATGGGGCCCAAAATCCCTGGCGGCACCCCTGTGTGCATTTAGGACAATGGGCGCAAGGCCTGTGCTGAATGGTTGGTGTATACACTGGTTTTGTTCCAACCAACCAATTATCTGCTTCATTTTCTAAACAGCTGTATACACCAATGCTGGTTCACCTCTGTGTGAGACCTCAGTAAATCAGGTTCACCGTGAATCATGGTCACTTGTGAATGAAGAAACGTTGACATGACACAGATCAGCCCATGGAGTGCCCTTCAGGCCCTTCAGATCCATGAAAGCAAAAGCAATTTTAAAGCCACTGGTACATCTCAGTAAGTTGGAATCTTTATTTATTATTTATTTTATAAACGGAGATGCCAGCTCACTGAAATGTACCAGTGGCCGTTAAAAGGCTCTCGGTTTCACGGATCATCTGGCAGCGTGCTGCGGAACGTGCCGGAGGGTCTCACCGTTGCAGCGGCGGCCGGCGGTGCCCGGGATGCCGTTGTCAGGGTCGAGGCGGCAGAAGTCCGGGGAGGGGGCGAGGTACACCAGGTCCCGGGCCGCCGGGGGCTTCACCTGGGAGTCTCGGGGCAGCAGGGCCGTCCTGGAGCCCACTCGAGAGAGACGCACCTAGGAGAGGGGGGACAGCAGTGCCCTCACTCTCTATGGGGGGGTGCACCACCCTCTTCTACTACAGGCAACCAGGTCATACACTCATAAATATCGTAACGGCGGAGGTACAGTTTTGTTCTTCAAGGATCAAATTTCCCAAATGTAAACATCCAGTGATGTTCTCTTTGGGTAGAAATCGGTACATCTTCCAAGCAGAACAAGTCTGAATCAATTATATATTACTAGCTTTTAGTTTTATGTACCTATATGGTACCGCTCCAGCGACAAGCATTTGTACTATTTTTAGACACTTGTTCTACCTTTATTTCTGAGAATGTACAGAACCCAATGTCCTACCTCACCACAGACTGTGGAGCAGACAGACCAGTGCAGCAACACTGTGTCCAGTCACCCATGCTTATGTATCCACAATTTCACACACTTAGCATTGAAATGAATGAACTTATGTGGTGGAATAGTCTCATGAGCTCTGCACTAAATCCCTATCATTTCACTGTCCAAACCCTTATGATGCTTGTAGCTACCCATTCTTTGTACAGGATGTTATTTGTATAATTAAAGGTGCAGATGCAAGATGCCTCTCATGAAAGGGGCACTGCTCTGGGTCATGCAGGCATTGATACTCTATCCTGCTGAAAAACAATTACAGCTCAAGCTAGGTTTTGAAATAGCTGGTAGCTGGTTGGCCAGCTCCCAGCTCAACATGGTTTAGCTGGTTGATCAGTTCAGACCAGCTCCCAGCTCAATATGGTTTAGCTGGTTGACCAGTTCAGACCAGCTCCCAGCTCCCAGCTCCCAGCTCCCAGCTCCCAGCTCAACATGGTTTAGCTGGTTGACAAGTTCAGACCAGCTCCCAGCTCAACATGGTTTAGCTGGTTCACCAGTTCAGGCCAGCTCCCAGCTCAACATGGTTTAGCTGGTTCACCAGTTTAGGCCAGCTCCCAGCTCAACATGGTTTAGCTGGTTCACCAGTTCAGGCCAGCTCCCAGCTCAACATGGTTTAGCTGGTTCACCAGTTCAGGCCAGCTCCCAGCTCAACAAGGTTTAGCTGGTTCACCAGTTCGGGCCAGCTCCCACATTCACATGGTCACCGGCTCAAGCTCAGACAAGCTACCAGCACTAACTGGTTGACCAGCTCATACCCAGCTAGACCAGTGTTGTGACCAGCTGGGCTATGCTGGTTGACCAGCTCATACCCAGCTAGACCAGTGTTATGACCAGCTTGGCCATGCTGGTTGACCAGCTCATACCCAGCTAGACCAGTGTTATGACCAGCTTGGCCATGCTGGTTGACCAGCTTATACCCAGCTAGACCAGTGTTATGACCAGTTTGGCCATGCTGGTTGACCAGCTCCTACCCAGCTAGATGAGTGTTATTGCCAACTTGGCCATGCTGGTTGACCAGCTCATACCCAGCTAGATCAACTTATAACCAGCTCAATTTTCAAGCTGGGCATAGTTGTTTTTTATAGCAGGGTAAGCATATCATCTGATGTCACCCCCCCCCCCCCCACCCCCACCCCCCCCCACTCACTGCGGGCCCCCAGCACCCACCTCGGTGGCCCCGTCGAAACGCTCCTTCAGCACGGCTCCCACACGCCGGAACGGTGGCATCACCTTCCAGCAGGTCCTGAGCTCACAGGAGCCAGAGACCCCGTGGCACTTACACTCCACCTGCATGTTGTGGAGGATGGCCTGTAGGACCGCAGGAAAACAGGGGGAGAGGGAGAGAGAGGAGAGGAAAACAGGGGGAGAGAGGAGTGGAAAACAGGGGGAGAGGGAGAGAAAGAAGGGATGAAAACAGGGGGAGGGGGAAAAAGAGGAGAGGAAAATGGGGGGAGGAGGAGAAAGGGTAGGAAAACAGGAGGAGACAGACAGAGAAGAGGAAAATGGGGAGTGGGGGAGAAAAGAAGAAAACAGAAGGAACGTGGAATAGAGAGAAAAAAAAGGAGGACAGGGAGAAAGAGCAGAAAAACAAGAAGAAAGGATGTAGGAAAGAGGGGTAGAGACCAGAGAAAGGACAATTTGCTGGGGTTATATGAAGATGCCATGCAGGTTATTTTGCCGCTGTGACAGTACCAGCAATGAATGGTGCTCATCAGTAATTAAGTTGTTGTTCAGAGCTTTTCAGTCCTTTCACGTTTTAACAGGATTTTACAGCCTCATCCCCACCTTCCTTCCAGCCTCGTTGTTGTGGATGTTCATGAGTGGTCGCCCTAGCGACAGCCCCTTGGCACGCTCCGTCTCGTCCACAAATGTTTGGGAAAAGGCCACCCCGTAGGACAAGTTGTCTGAGCAGCCAGACCACTGGAAACCTGAGCGGGGAAGAGATGAGCACTCTGAACACACACACGTGGACGGACAAGTCTGGGCAACGCTCTGCAACACTCACACACTCATATTCACGCTGGCATCTCAGCGGTCACGTAGAGCAGCGCAACAGTTACGGTCAGAAGCCGCTTTTGAAACAGTTTTGGCAATCGGGCGTGTGCAGGATTGCAACAGGTCCAAACAGACAGGTAAAGAGAAGGTGACTGTGTACATAGCACAGGGGGGTAGAGAGGCATCCTTCCTAATGACCCGCCACCCTCCACTTGGCACTCTTTCAGGCATGTTACTGCTGCCATCCCTGTGTCCTGTGCTAGCCGGGCAGGTAGGGGCGGCGTTCCTGCAGTGTGATGGACAGAGAGGGCGGAGTTCTGCAGTGTGAGGGGCAGTGAGAGGGCGGAGTTCTGCAGTGTGATGGACGGACAAAGAGGGCGGAGTTCTGCAGTGTGACGGACAGAGAGGGCGGAGTCCTGCAATGTGAGGGGCAGAGAGGGCGGGGTTCTGCAGTGTGAGGGGCAGAGAGAGGGCGGAGTTCTGCAGTGTGAGGGGCAGAGAGGGCGGAGTTCTGCAGTGTGACGGACAGACAGAGAGGGCGGAGTTCTGCAGTGTGACGGACAGACAGAGAGGGCGGGGTTCTGCAGTGTGAGGGGCAGAGACTCACCCTCAGGACTGACGCCCCTGACCTTCCGGTCACAGCCACACCTCTCCAGCTCCCCGCGGCTGCACCCCCTCGTCACGGCGACAGCCACGGCTGCTGAGGACAGGGCGTGCACGAAAGCGGCCTCGCGCGTACCTGTTCAGGAAACCAGCCACCGCGCGGAACACCTCACCTCAGGCCTTCATCACTCAAATACTACCGTCCCCAGAGCAGCTACACTAACATTCCTGCTAAGCAGTGGAACAGGCATTCTATAGACCAGCCAGATGTACAGCACCATATATCAAACACTTCAAATTATTCAAATCTTCCTACCTCTGAGTCTGATTGAATATTCAAATTCTGTAACTTTTATGAATATTAACGAGAGGGCCTATCAATATTGTGGCAAAAATTGTTGTTCTTTTGGCCACATCTATTGGTGAAAATTATAGCACTGGAAGCTCCTGTGTTGTAAAAGGGAGCATAAGTCTGAAAGAGCATAGGCACTCCCCATCTGGTTGCTCTATAGAATCTGTTGTAGCACAGAGTCAATGAGTCATGAATTCTCTTCATCGAATAAATTTACTGAAATTATTTAGCATATTGTCAACAGGTATGTTCACATTAGGTCATAGTCCGGAATTTGCTGAGATTCTCCTGAAATTGGCCTATCACATGGCCAGGATCAATCATTGTGTTCCCATGATGTAATCGTCAGGGATTCAGTTGCTGTTGCTGTGAGTTGTGTTGCCATGACAAAGCTCACCCTGGGTCATGACCCTCCCGAACACGTTGACTCCGCGGGCGGTGGTGGAGCAGTTCCATCGCCGGTTACGGAACTGGTGCTGGCACTGGATACACACCGGTGAGAAAAAAACACGAGATGCAAGGGTGTTGTAATAATCATAATCTATTGGGTTTATGAGCCGGCTTTTATGATCTCGAAGTGCTTTTACGGAAAACGGATATTGACTAGAAACAATGTTCCAGTTACAGGTTATCAATGAGCAGGCATAGAATGGACTGACTGGACATTACAGCAGCAGGATTTGAATGTGTGTGGTGCCGTTACTGGTCCAGAGATGTAGAGGAATGGGACCAACGAAACACAAAGCAGAGTAATTGTTATTTGATTGAGCAAAGTACAGTCCAACTAACTGACAATTCCTGCAAAAAAAAAGATTATTAAAAGTTTTAAAACAAATACCATATATGAAAATACTTACCAGCCTATTTAAGAAAAAACAAAAAAAAACAACTTAAACAGCGGTAGTTTTTTGTAAAGAGATATTCTTTTGACACAGACAGTATATGGTATGGCAGGGTGAGTAGTGACTGACTGGCAGTGCCTGGCGTTATGGGGATTCCCTGGGCCGGTCTTCCTCTTACCTCTTCTATGACCATTTCGGCTGCCCTGCGCACGGACTCCATCACCTCGCCCCTGGCCCTGCACACCCCCACCTGCCCCACGGACAGCCCCCGCAGCCGCCCGCAGGAGGCCGCCCCGGACACGGGCCTGGAGCGTGGCATCCGCGCCAGCGACCTGCGGGCACAGGGAGACGCGTCACGCTGGCGCCCGGCCGCGGCACAATGCGCCTCATTGTGTCCGCGCCGAGGCCCGCGGAACGGGCCCACTTACAGCCAGTTGGTTGCCACGGCAGGGTGGGTTGCCCATAGCAACAGCAGGAGGAGGAGTTGTCCCGTGAGATTCGCAGTAGAGACAGTTGGCATCAGACTGTCTGTCTGTCCGTCTCGGTGCGTGCAGGTCTTTGTGTGAGGCAGGCTGCCTTCCTGCCGTTTACCGCTTCTCGGTGTCAGTCGCCCCGCGCCTGTCTGTCCTTCCGTCTGTCTGTCCGAGTGTATCTCTCTGTCGGTCACTTGGGGATGATCCCCTCATATCTGTCAATAAAAAAAAAGGATATATTATCCTCATATATTTTAACAGTGACTATCATTGGCATTCATTGGCACATTTACTGATTCCTGTATGCTGCCTGGATGCAATGGTGCCATAACACACCAATTGACTTCTGTAAATGTTTTCAGCAATCAACCTTTATGGACAATATAATTGGCACTGAAAGTCTGAATTAAATTCTACAGTGTTGGTGTCAGTTGCATATTGCATTTTCAAGCACTTACACATTTTCTTTCCATATAAAATGGTCTATTCTGCATTTTACACACACTGCAGACCAAATATATAACTGAGTAATTATTGGAGCAATTTATGTTTAGTACGGCTCTGTCTGTTCCGATTCAATTATATAATAAAATCTTTAATAGAATTGTAAACGTTAGGACAGTAAATGATAGAAGGGAATGGAATAAAGGCCATAGAGAATAGTGCAGTTAATTCTGCTCAATGCAGGACTACATTCACGGTAGAGTAATTCCAAGTGTTTACAAACAGCAGGGGGTGCTGTTTTATTTGCTTTGCTGTATAAACACCACAAAATTCAATCCAACGTCCTGAAGTAAAGGGCCTGCAATTCAAATGTTTACAGTAATTACATTAGATAATAAACAATCCTTTATAAAAGTAATAGTTTAAATGTCCTTACCATTCATTCCATTGTCCAATTCTGTCCATATATTTGGCTGCACGAAAAAATATCTCCAGGGATCAATCTAATTTTTCTGTTATGAATACTAAAAAGTTGAATTGTTTGTTGATCTATCTGACAGAATAATGGACTATATGGATTATCCCTGATTCTTCAAAAAAAGATTATAAAAATAATTGCTGAAAATAAAAATGAAATGAAATGTCTGTACAAATTGTCACATCAAAACAATAACGGTAAATAAGAAAGTAAATTATACTTACAAGTAGTTTGCAAATTAGTAATGAAATATTAAGGATTCAAGCAATGTTATTGTTTTTCACAAACTTTTCTTTTGTCTACTGCGCTCTTTCCCTCTCATTCACCCTCTCATGGCCTCCAGATTTCTATGGCGAGACACTGAATTATAACATATATTAAATGCCAATAAGCAAACTCTTAGCTTGAGTACACAAATCCTTTGTGCATTTAAAGGTATTACAATGATATTTAAAAAAAAAAAAATCCTTTACAGTTCAGCTGACGAATATGCAAAAATCATTGTTAGTTCCGCCTGGTGTAGTTCCTGCTTGTGTTCCCCCAAATCAAAGTGGGTTAGGTCAGTCCAGTGGAGATAGGGAGGAAGAGTGAGGATGGCGTCGGAGAGAGGGGTTATAAAGGAGAGAGGGAGGGAAGAAGCAAGTGATATAGGGTGACAAGAAAGGGAGGAGAGTGTAGAAGTTACATGACATTATCACTGACAATGAGAGATGGCTATAGTAGTTAAGGCTAGCACAATTCATAGAGTATCATGCAGGTACCGCAATATAACATGTAATGTATGTTCACGTCTGAGTGTGTGCAGTGTGAGCATCTATATCCAGGGGGTTTTGAGAGCAAAGTGCAACACTTCTTGGACCTTGGAGGCAGAGCATCCTTGTTAAAGGCTACAAGGTCATGCCCTCGCGATTCTAATGCTCCGGCAAGTGAAGATAAACGCTTATCATGTAAAAGGCGCAAAAGAATACGTGTCTGTTGGGATGTCCCCGCAAGAGATTGTGTCACAAACTTGTGTGCGTGTCCGTTACCTAATGTTTAATTTTCCCAAACTTTGTTGCTCTTTTTACGAGTTCCCCCCCCCCCTTCCTCCATCTCCCTCACTCCCTCTCTCACTCTCTCTCTTTCTCTCCTCCGTAGCATTGTCTTAGAAGAAGGGGTGACATTTGGACAAGGAGGAGAAAACACACTGCCGACAAATATTGGAACGGAGGCAAATAAATCACGGCTATGGCGCGCAGGGAAAAGAAGTGGTGAGGTAGGTGGATGGGGAACGATGCTATGGAGAGAGGAACCAAGAGAGAGAGGCTGCTCTCTAAATCTCCAGCGTATGCGAGAGTGAAAGTTTGGCAAAAGAAAAGGAAAAAAAGAGATATAGTGATATATACCAGAGAAATGGCTGAGAAAGGGTAAAGGGGAGAAGAGGATGGGGGTGGTATTTTATTTTTTTGGGATCTGCTCCAGATTTGGCGGGGGAAAGACTTGGAGGAGGAACGTCGTGGGCACTATGACGAGCTGTCATTTCCTGCTTTCGTAACCCTCCTTCCTTCCAGTCGCATTCTCTCTTTCTCTTTTTCATCCCTCTATCCATCATTCAGCTCCATTCCTGCTCATCTTTTCCTCTTCTTTTCTGGCTGCTCTTTCCTCGAAAATAATGAGCAAAAAATGGCAGCTTTCCTGATGATTAATACAAGCGGAATATCTCCCTCAGGCATTTTTAACTGCAAGTCATGTCTTCAGATAGCATCTGAGTGTCAATACTTCATGTTTGTCACTCCCTACATTTTAGCATCATGTACCCAACCAGATCTATAAATATATGTGTTTTCACAGATTAAATGACCTTTATATGGTTGAAGCCACGCTGTTTTTCACATGAAATGTTTTATGCTGTTAGACCATTTGAACACTGTTCAAACAAGAACAGCGCATTAATGCAATTATAAACAAAAAGTATCTTTGATGATTTATCACTTCACAGTGGTTGCCAACAGCTTTTTATTCTTAGAACCCTGAGATGAGAAAAAAGGCCTGAGTGCGTTTGTATCCCAGTTCAGAACCAGCATACTCAAGCTTCCGTATTTAAGCTTCCTATATTTGCACTGGTGCACAGTTCAGCGTGTGCAAAACCAAAGGTTCCGCATGAGAGGACAGATGCCATCAATGTATCTAACCTCCCCTCCACCCTTAATCTGCACATGGAGATTAATATTATTCCTGTAAAGCCTTATAGGTAAGGTGGCAGGAAATGTATTTTTGTTTCTTTCTTTCCTAATTGCAGAACAACCACAGTGATCCCCGACCAGCACCCCCCAGCCCTCACCCCCCGCTCCCCTTGGTCATGAATGCTGTACTTTTTGTGTGTCCTGTCTGCGGTGTATTTACAGCCGGGCTCCTCCTGGGCTCTCCCAGCTCTGCCCAACTTGTGCTGGGTCCCCTGGTATGATATCATCCTGGCAGATGAGTACGGGGTCCCTGAGATCTGGCTCTCCTTTGGGGGGCCATAACTCTGGCCTTGTCTGGGGCCGGTGCCAGGGTCCGGCAGGTTGGGGAGCCCCCTTTTTCCCTTGTCTTTTTTTTTTTTTTTTACTCTGCAAACGTGGTGTTATTTCTCCGTTTCCAGTCCCTGTCAGTGACGTCTTCCCCTGTATCCCCCGGCAACCACATGGCAATGTACACCCAGTGTTCCGTCCGGCGCCTCTGTTATACTCACCCTTCCGTCCCTTCACCCCGCTCTCGTAAATAATGCCCCCTCCAGCTCTTTCTCTGCGCGTCTCCCTTTCTCACTCAGGGTATAGAATATATTTACTGTTAACCCCTCTCTCCCCGGGTGGCTGGGTTAACGTGGTGAAATGGCCAGTCAGTCAGTGAAAACCCTATATTCGCTTTCTACCTCTTTTTGCTCTTTCTCCATTTTGATATTGTTGTGTCAAGTCCAGTCTGTTTGTGTTTGTATGTTATACTACCACCCCTACCCGCCCACCCCCCCACCCCCACCCCCTTGCTCCTACTGAAAATTCTACTCAAAATATTTTGCCCCAAAATTTTAATTACACAAACAGATATGTATAATTAGATTTTTGGGTGATTATATTCATTGAGTGTTTGACCATATGTCTCTGCATGTTTGTATGTTTGTAATTGCCAGTGTCTGTATGAGTCTTGGTGGTGTGTACAGAGTACTATTGGATGGCCAGTTGACCTCATTCTGAGATGGTTGCTCCTGGTAACTGTACACGTCTGTTTTTGTATTATGGGATAGAATTTTGACTCCTCCCGTCTTCTCCACTTCTCAGGACGCATGGTGTTTCATTAAAATATAATCCTGCACCCTGCACGTTCATGGGAGAGCACACTCACAATCTCTTATGCTTACAGCAGTTAGCGATTCTCTGTGTTCGACAGTTGACATAGAGTTTTACGACATGGAGGTCGATTTGCTATTTTGTCACAGTCTGTCCAGGTATTAGTTGTGAGGCAGAGATAGTGGCTGGATATGTACTGTGCTAGCTGCTTATAGACATGTATGCGCCACATGTATATACCACCGCCTCCCAAACGCTGGTCAAACAGGCTTCTGTTGAAACTTGCTATTTTGAAACTGTAGGTTTGCTTTTATCTTTTGTATTTGGATGTGCAGTGTGCTTGGCCTAGTGCAAAGTTACTGTCGGGTGTATGCTAATGATGTTGTGCCGTGCCTCTGGTTGTATTGTAGTACACTGGGCATGACAGACTATAGCCTCGGACAAGAAAATCCTGTACAGACACTTAGACAGTGCAGTGGGAGGGAGAATTAGCACTCTTGATTATTACGGGATGGCGGGTGGGGGGGGAGGGGGGTTGCTGTGGTTATTATGGGATGTGTGTGTTGTTAGGCGGGAGAGAGGGAGGAGGGATGGGGGAGGGGGGTGCAAGGAAAAAAACAGTGGAGTATTATGGTCTGGCTTGGGTGTTTGTTGCCATGGCACCTGTGTATGTGCCTGTGTGTATTATGGGATGGCCGTCCTGAGGTATGATATAAGAGAGAGCAATGCTGAGAGACAGAGAGAGAGAGTGGCGTCTGAAAATACCTTCAGTGGACACTGCAGTGAATTAATGTGAAGCTGTAAGAGTCGGACTTGGAGAAGGGGGTGGAGCTGCATATCCTCACTGCTCAGGACAATGCAGGACTACTGGTTATTGAAAGAGACTGGCTTAGCATTGAAATGAGTATAATAATGTTTTTTCATATATGAACACATACATGTAATGTGAATAAGAAATTAATTCTCCAAAAAATTGCAAAATGTTGATGTTGATTTTACAAACTCTGCAGCACGCAGTGAAGTTCAAATGCAAGATTGTGCTCTAGGCCTCCTACAATGTATCAACAATGGATTTTAGTCAGGGGATATTTTTGGTACAGGGTTTGGTTTAGAACTTAAGGTGTCTCTGTATGTGTGGATCTGTCTGTGGGCGTGTCTGCTGGTATCTTAGCCATCAGCAGGCATTTTGTCTACGCTGGTCTTCCTGTTTTCTGTTCAGTCATGCCTTCCCTCCATGTCTGCTCAACCTTTGTTAGTGTCATAAAACAAGTATATACAGCCCACCTGCCCCCTTTGCCCCTGGATGTCCCGATGTCCCCATGTATTTGATTAAAAATGTATATTATTATTGTTGCTGCTGTCATTCATTTTCATTCATTTTGCCAAAATATATTCAACATGGGTGTTGTAAACCAGTTTTTCTAGTTTGGTGTGCCCTTTTCTGACTTGAAACCCCTGTCCCTCAGACAGTCTCTGCATTGCCCTGTGTGTGTGTGTGTGTGTGTGCGCACGTGTGAATGTGTGCGACAAGGATTCTCTAGGTTTATCCCATTATCTTTGTGTATTATGCAATATGTCTTCATATTCTTCTGTATTTTTTGTCTGACTACCTGTTTGTCTTGTGGTTTTGTGTTGACCTGTGTGTGTCACTGCCTGACCATCAGCATGTTCTCCATATTAGCACACGTGTATATGTGGCTATCTGTCTGTTTCCTAAAACACAAGAGCCCCTTTTGTCCTGTCCAGTGAAATTATGGGATGTCTGGAATAGAAGCAGAAAGTATTATGGTGTGTCTTTTGGCTTCCATAGTAACCTAACCACCCCCGCTCCCCCTCGCCCCCCCCCCCTCCCCAATTGCTCTTATCCACAACACGAGTACTAGTATTATGGGCTGTAGTTTCTTCTTACAGAGAAAGAGTATTATGGGATGTTTAGTAACTGCCTGACTGGGGGGGGGGTGGGGGCAGAGGGGTGTGGGCGTGTAGGGGGGGGGGGGGGGTTTCCATGACAACCAACCCCCTTCCACCTCCTGATTGGTGATTATGGGATGTGGCCTCCCCCACCTACTCCCTCCCCCCCACCCCCCCACCCCTCTCCCAATCTCCATGGTGACTGAGCTGGCCAGAGAAAGAAGGTGAGAGAGTATGTTCCATTTCCGTTGCTCTGTGCACAACCGTACAGGCCTGCCGTACAAAAATGGACAGCCCAGGAAACACAGGGAGCGGGACAAAGGATTATACAGGGGAGGAGACAAAGCAGAGCAATAGATGTCAAAATAAACATTCGCTGAGTCAGAAAATATTGGTAGATGGCTGGTGTGCTACAAGAGACAATTATTCTACTTACAAACAAAATGTAAATAGGAGGAAGGGTAGAGGCGCATAAAAATGTAGGCTAACGTATAAAAACAGTCTGATGAAGTTTGACACTGCAGGAGGGCCAGAAGGGGTTTTCAAAAAGCACTGTACACTAACTACCCAGTGTGAATAATGAAAGTAAATCATTTCCTTCCATCAACATATATGTATGGCACAGGTTCCTAACCATTTCCCACCAGAAACAATATTAATAAACACACAGCAAGGGACGTCACCTAAATTTCTTCAGTAAAAATATCCAGGTCTAATTAAATTAAGCTGCTTGAATGTATGTATGCTCTGGATAAGAGTGAATGAGTAGTGTTTAAAATACAGATAAGTACACGCAATGCCGATGTCTTGTTTGCTGTGACCAAGTGCCCAACTCGACCTCAGTTGTACTTTAATTTTACTCAAAAGTGGATGGAGGGAGAGGCCAATTGCCTCCCCATAATGCTGGTATCTGTGATTATGGGCTGGCAGTGTTGAACCACATTATTTCTACACCATTTTAAAGATGCACATCTTTGTACTTGACCCTACCTGACTCATAAGGTGTCCCTGTCTACCCTTCCCCTATATCTAATAAGATCTAGGTTTCACCAATATCGTAATCACAATGTGAAAAAAGTACATTTTATTCAGTACTATGGTGTGAATGGGTCAAGCTAGTATTTGCATGCACACAGATGCCACATGTGTGTGTGTGTGTGCAATACATTGCTTAATGCTTGCTGTGTGCATATACCTTCCATAGGCCTTTAACCTCATGTTTTCATACAGTGAGCAAATGCATAATAGGGAAGTATGGGCATTTACCACACTACAACACAAATGTGTCCCTCGGGTAAGAAAGTTCTATACAAGTCAATGTCATCATACCCTTTTCACTGCACAGCTTGTGTGCACAGTCCCATCGTGTGTGAATCTACTCGTGGAGTGCATGACTTGTATATGTGATATGAACGATAATTGTGTGCATGAACACATGTCCTGTGGTCTATTTGGGCAATACCCAGTGTACAGTGAATAAGCAAGGGAGACAGTAGTCGAATATTATGGTCTGTCACAAGTGCCATGGAGTTCCCCTGGAGACCATGTGACTTGTATTTTTTTTTTCTTTTTGGAGTTGTGCTTATTATGGGATGTCAGTGACTGCTTATGATTATTATGGGATGGCGAGCAGGGCGGGAGGGGGACTATCTCCATGGTAACGGCGGTTGCTAGGGGGCCGGAAATAGGGAAGGGAGTGTGGGGGGGGTGATTATTATGGTCTGTACGTTGCGAGGTAACTATGCAGAGTAGTGTGTGTATTATAGAGGGGGTGGGGGGAGGGGGGTTGAGATTATTATGGGATGTCTGCCCCCTGATCTCTTTGTGTATGTGAGGATGTTAACCAGCTAGCTGGCTGGTGAACGAGGGAGCGACGAAGACCTGCGTGTTTGACAACGATATTTGAATTACCCCTGTATACTTCACCGAATTTAACACTTTGTATTTTATACATTAAATATATAGATACGTGATCTGTATTGGAAGATATAATACGAGGAAGAACTGTTCGACCTGGGACCCTGTTGTACGTCATTATTGTCATTACGATCTTGAGTTTCAACAGTGAAATTTTACGAGTTGTGAGTAAGCTGTATGTTTGACTGTTTTTAAGACAGTGTTTAAAATCTGAGCGGTGAAGAAAAAGTGTATCGTGTCATAGGGTGACAAGCTGGACAGCTATAGCTCTGGACACGTACGGTCGGTCAATTCACTGACGTCCATAAGTTGTGTTCGTAGCAACGTAGCTATCTAGGGGATGTTTGCAAGCTACGCGGGCGATGTATGAAACTGGTAAATGGCTTTGCAACAACTAGCGAGCAAACCATAGCAAGAACGTTATCAACATAGTCTTAAGATATGTTTAGACGGCTAGCAAGCAACATTAATTCTACTTTTATAATATTTAATTTCATTTTACAGTAAGATGACAAATGCACTGATGGCTTGCACAAGACTGTTAAGTTATATCGCAGCAGAAAACTGTGATTCTAACCTTAATTTAAGTTATGAGAAACATAGCTAAATAAAAATCTTTCCCTGCCTTTTCTCGTTACAGCTGCCCTCCACCCTTTTATTTATATTTCCCCCTCCTCCCTGACACGAACCGATTGAGTGTGAGACCAGCTAGCTGTATTCGGAAAATATAGCAAGCTAGCAAACATTTTATTTTATATTTTATAACTAGCAAGCTAGCTGGCTAGCAATCTGACTAGTTGTAGCTATATCTAAGCAACATGTCTGGGAGTGAAGACGACAGGGACGATTTCGGACATTTGGACGACCGATCACTTGTGCAAGGTAAGGACTTCCAGCTAACTAGTTACTTCATATTGTTAGACTAGCTTTATTGTAATTAAATTATGCTTGATTAATTTGGCGAAGAAAGCCCCCTAGCTAAACAGCTATCGTGCTTTTAGCCAACCTGACAGCAATATATAACGTTATCTAATTTGTGCAAATGCACGCTTTTTCCAAAGGTAAGTATAATATGCAATATTCACTGTTTAGGAATTTCAGTAGTGGAACTCTGCAATATAGGATTGTTATTGTCGCGTGCGATAGAACTCGCTGAGTTAACAACGTTAGCCTGTTAGCGAGGGTGATGGCTAGCTAATCTAGGTTTCTTTTTAAAACACTTAGCTACTGAACCGCAACAAACTAATTGTTTGTTAGCAGCTACATTTTGGAATTGCTTAGCTAGCTAGCTAGCTATATTGTTAAGTGTTGTTTATTCGCGATCAGCAGCTAGATCTGAACGATGTAGGGATCAGATAAGTATCACCACAAGCGAGCTTGCTATCTGAGGTCTGTCAATTGGTTCGTTTCGTGCCAAGTAATGATGGCCTAGCAAGCTACCTAACGTTAGACACCCAACTTTTTGACTGGTTAGCCAATAGGCTAGTCTTCGCTTGACAGTTTCAAGTACATTTTTGTTACTTTTTGTTTGTTTAATTACTTTAATTGTACATAAACTAAATAAAATACGTTAACTTTGGTTTGTTTGGTATATTATTCATTTTGAGTTGAGTATACATTTTGCTACCGAGCCAATATGCGGCTATCAGTAGCTAAGTGTTAAAATGCCGGCTTCAGACTCGGCTGCAGTGGAGCACCGGCATCTTCCTGACTGCTGCGGCCTGCTGATATTTTCACGTGTCGAACATGGATGCCTAACGTTGGTTGTACAGCTGTTATGAAATCCAAGTTATTTATGTGATTTTGATATTTTGTGATTGTTTTTATAGTTTTGGAGTTTATATTTTAGTATTTAAATGCATATTTCGCCTACAATTTCGATAGCTAACTAGGTCAAGGTGTTGGGTCAAGATAGCTAACTCTTGCAAAACGTTACCAGTAAGGTAGTTTTTCAAGGGCTTCAGCTAGCTAAACCTTTAACTTGCTATCAAGCAGCAGTTAAGTTTGCGAGCAAACGGGGATGGGAAAGTTCACTTATGGATTGCAGTGAACCTCGTTTTGTCATTTTTTAATCCCAAGATTTTAAGTTGTTAATTTTTCTTAATTAATCAGGTGTTTTTCGTGTGTAGAGAATTGTTTATCCTCTTAAGCCACATTATATCACATTAGTAATTGTACAGCTGTCTTATCAGCTGTTTCTGATTAGGCAGGTGTATTCAGTCGCTTCCTTAGTGCAGTTATAAGAAACCTTTCCGTATCTAGTCTTGTGTCTAGGCTTTTGATTGTCTTTGCAGTCAAGGAAGCATGAGACTGAGAAATAAGAAAAAAAAAAAAAAAGTCAGACATAGGCCAAACAACCGGCTTTCAAAATCAACTGTTTGGAATATAATTAAGAAGGTGGGCTGAGCAATCACATCTGGACTGGTAGGCCAAGAAAGACCTCTGCAGTTGATGACCTAATAATTTGTGTCATAATGAAGAAAATAAACGCAAACGCCTATCCGACAGATCCGAAACACTCTTAATGAGGCAGGTGTGGATGTGTTAGTGACTACGCGAAGACTTCACACACAGATCTACAGAGGCCACACTGTAAGAGGCAACTTTCCAAAGCACTTTTATCTGCATAAAAGGATGGTTTGATAAGCAGTACTGAAAAGAGCCAGCAGAAATCTGGAAAAAGGTCTTCTGGACAGATGAGACCAAGGTTGACTTGTATCAGAGTGATGGCAAGAGCAAAATGGAGGCGAAAACGTGATGGCAGCTGTGGAGAACATGGTGGCAAGTGCTACCTCCTCCGCTGCCTCAGCCCCCATTGCAGTACCTGAACCCCCTGCATCCCCCCTGCGCAAGGCCAAGACGAAGGGGGGAGAAGAACTAAAGCACCCCCCCCCTCATCTGTGAAACATGATGGGGGTGTTATAGTTTGGGCATGTATGGCTGCCACAGGTCTTGACTCACTTGCCTTCATTGATAATGTAACCACTGATCGCAGCATCCGAATGAAGTCTATAGACTCATCTGCTCAAGTTCACACAAATTCTTCCAAACTCATTGGACGGTGTTTCATCCCACAGCAAGGCAATGAGCCCGAACATACACCTATGTTCTCTTTCTTCTTTATGATGTAAGGTAAATGATGAACAGTTGGTTTTGGTAAGCCTATTATTTGGCCTATGTCTCTGACACCCCCCCCCCCCCATTTCTTAGCCTCACTAAAGTGACAATTGCATAAAAGACATAAAACCATAGACAATAGATATAACACAATACGAAGCATGAACATTTGATTTAATTCTTCATGCCATATGTAGCTATTTCTGACAATATGGCTTAAGAGGTTAATAATTCCTCTAAACATGAACAGCACCTATTAACAGATTCTTGAAATTCAGGGATTGGGACAAAAACCAGCATACAACAGAGGTCCCCAGAACCAGGGTTGTGAACCACTATACTAGGTCATTGGCTATCTAGCTGCCATACTTGGCTTGCTAGTTAGCTGTACTTGATTCTTATAACTTGCTCCACTGCTGGTAAATAACCTTGGGAATTAGTCATTGTTGTAGTACTGAGGATTATTTGCGCTAACGCTCGCTTAGCTAAACTAAAAATTCACCATTTGCATTAAATGGTAAATGGTTGGCATTTTTATCGCGCCTTTATCCAAAGCGCTGCACAGTTGATGCTTCTCATTCACCCATTCATACACACACTCACAGCAATTGGCTGCCATGCAAGGCAAGGCAAGACCATCGTCAGGAGCAATTGGGGGCTAGGTGTAACAAAGGGTGGGAATGCAGTTATCGTTGCCGTCCTCTTTGGTGTGTTGATCAGGCGCGTCCGTGTTCAATGATTAATGCTGTCTACACGTGGGCAGATGATGAGGAGCTGGAGGATACGTTCGATGGGGACGCCCCCAAGGTGAAGAAGAAGAAGAAAGCCAAGAAGAGTCGTGAGAGCAAGAGCAGCAAGAGGCAAAGAGTCCGTAGAGAGGTACCTGAACGTCTGCCCGTGGTGAGACTAATGCCTGGGCAATATCATGCTCGTAGGTCTTTAGTATACACACTACTACTGCACGCTCGGGTAACGTTGTTTCACCGAGTGTTTGCCATTGGTGGCTGCTCTGTGTCGCCGTCGCAGGACCTGCCCGGGAGCTCTCCAGAGGACGTCCATGGCGCAGAGGGGAGAGAGGGCGACGAGGAGGACGGAGGAGGTCCAAGGTCAGACAGCGAGGGGAGCGACTACACACCGGGAAAGAAGAAGAAGAAGCGGGCGAGCATGACAAAGGAGAAGAAAAGAGGAGGAACGAATGGAGAGAGAGAGAAGGGCGGCGGCGCGTCCTCCAGCGGCAAAAGCAAGAGGAAAGAGCCGGAGCCTGAAGAAGAGGAAGATGAGGAAGACGACAGCCAGGTAAGAGCTTGGCGAAAGAGGAGCTCGCATGAGGGCAGCCATAATGCACTCAAGCCTGTCTCCCAGTAATACAGATTAATGTGAGCATGGCACGCAGCCATTTCCGAAATCACAAGAATGCATGGAAATGTGTGTGGAAAAGAAGTCCTGACAAGGTCATTCTGCGTGTCTTACCCTGCCTCCACCCCCCCCCCCCCCCTCCCCCCAGGAGCCCAAGACCTCTGCCCAGCTGCTGGATAACTGGGGAATGGAGGATATCGACCATGTTTTCACTCAGGAGGACTACAGCACACTGACCAACTACAAGGCCTTCAGCCAGTTTGTCAGGTCACTCCCCTTTAAATTCCTCCTTTATCTTTAGGTTATACTTAGGGTGGCCAGATTCCCTTAAGGACCGTGTATACAGTGCGGTCCTATAATATAATGAGAACCTATAATATTGGCAAGTAGAGTCAGAAATACCTATTAATATACGGTACAACCTAAATACCTAAGTACAGAAAAATTTATATTTTCTCAGAATAAGGGGCTGAAATACGGTGATTGTCCCTGGAAAAACAGGACGTCTGGTCACCCTAGCTACAGTAATTAACCTTTCCTCAGCCTCCTCTCCTCCACCTGGACTCACTCTTTCTCTCGCCACCACTCCCTTTCTCCCTTCTCTCTCTCTCTCTCTCTCTCTCTCTCACGGCAGGCCGCTCATTGCCGCGAAGAACCCCAAGATCGCCGTGTCGAAGATGATGATGGTGCTGGGGGCCAAGTGGCGCGAGTTCAGCACCAACAACCCGATGCGGGGCTTGGCCAGCGCCAACGCCGCCCTGGCGGCCGCCAACGTGGCGGCAGCCGTGGAGAACATGGTGACCCCCGCGGGGGAGGCAGAGCCGGCCGCAGGGGGCGCAACTGCCGCCTCCTCCTCCGCTGCCTCGGCCCCCATCGTGGTGTCTGAGCCCCCCCAGCCCCCCGCACCCCCCCTGCGCAAGGCCAAGACAAAGGAGGGCAAAGGTGAAGGGCGGGGCGGTGATGGGGGTTAGCTTTAGCATTTTCTAAAAAGCGTTCATATGTTGAGTTTGTCATCTTGTTTGTTCACCTGTTTTTTTATTTTTTATTTTTTATTTTTTTAAGGTCCAAATGCTCGTAAGAAGCCAAAACCACCTCCAAAGCCCCAAGAGAAGAAGGTGAAAACCAAGAAAGTGGCCCCTCTGAAGATAAAGTTGGGCGGCTTCAACAGCAAGAGGAAACGTTCTTCTGTACGACACCAGTTTCCTCCCTCTCTGCCCTGTACTTTCCACCATTTTGAAACCTGCTTGAGTGCTGTCCTGGGTTGTAATGAAAGGCGCTCATGAGCCTTTTCCCTTCCTTAGAGCGAGGAGGACGAGGTTGACGTGGACAGCGATTTTGACGACGGGAGCCTGAACAATTTCTCAGTGTCGGACGGCTCCAACAGCCGCAGCAGCCGCTCAAAGAAGAAGGCCAAGTCTTCCAAGAAAAAGAAGAAAGGTGGGAGTCCGGACTGAGCTCTGTGGTCTACCTGTGCTTTACAGGCCAGTCTGTCTGTGTGTCTGTCTGTGTCTGTGTGTGTTTGTCTGTGTCTGCGTGTTTGTCTGTGTGTGTCTGTCTGTCTGTGTCTGTGTCTGTGTGTGTGTGTCTGTCTGTGTGTGTCTGTCTGTGTGTGTCTGTCTGTGTGTGTCTGTCTGTGTGTGTGTGTCTGTGTGTGTGTGTATGCGCGTGTGCATCCGTGTGCACTGAGTGAATGAATCTGCTGACACACACCTCTATCCCCGATTCCTCAGTGGACGAGGATGCCGACGGCTACGAGACGGACCACCAGGACTACTGCGAGGTCTGCCAGCAGGGCGGCGAGATCATCCTGTGCGATACCTGCCCCCGGGCCTACCACATGGTGTGCCTGGACCCCGACATGGAGAAGGCCCCCGAGGGCAAATGGAGCTGCCCCCACTGTGTGAGTCACCCCACCCCCTCCACGAAAGGACTACTTCCCCTGCCAAATAAGGGTACTGTAACCATGGAGTCAGGCCCGAGTCCTAGTCTCTGCTTCATACCGCTGATGATTTTCTTAATCAGGCACAGATTTTGAATCTGCGACACAAAGTGAGTTGAGTCTGTAGCCAATCAATGGCATTAGTCAATAAATTAACTATCAGGTAGTACAGAATACGGGTAGTAGCGCTGGCCTTGTGGGCCGGAATCCAGCATCTTTACCTCAGTCCATCTATCTGTCCAGGCTTCAGGGCTGTGTTGACCCTTCTGTCTCTCTGTTCTCTCTTTTTCTCTCCCCCCTACCCTTTGCGCACTCTCTCTCTCTCGTCTTTTTCCTGCTCTTCTCCGCAGGAGAAGGAGGGAGTGCAGTGGGAGGCGCGGGAGGACGCCTCCGAGGGCGAGGAGGACCAGGAGGGGGACGGGCGGCGGGACGGCGGGGGCGAGGCGGAGGAGGACGACCACCACATGGAGTTCTGCAGGGTGTGCAAGGACGGCGGGGAGCTGCTCTGCTGCGACTCCTGCCCCTCCTCCTACCACATCCACTGCCTCAACCCGCCCCTGCCCGAAATCCCCAACGGGGAGTGGATCTGCCCCCGCTGCACTGTGAGTGGGAGGGAGGGAGGGGGAGGGGGAGGGGGAGGGGGAGGGAGAGGGAAATGGAGGGAGGGAGGGATGGAGGGAGGGAGAAAGGGAGGTGGGGGGGGGGGCGGGAGGGAGGGAGACAGGGAGGGGGGGGAGCAGGGGGGGGGAATGAGAGAGGGAGTTCGCGTCACAGCTTACCATAAGCAGAGGGACACCCAGTGAGCACATATGTCTGCATATTATACGTCTACATCTATGTTTGTGTGTTCGTTCTTCATATGTTCCTTTCTGTGCTTTGGCAACATCAAGATTCATATTGCCATGCCAATAAAGCATTTTTTAATTTGAATTAGAGCGAGAGAGAGATGGAAGGTTGAGAGTTTTGAGCGTACGGACGACAAAGAAGAGGAGGTTGAGTTGATGTTTTGGTGAACTGGTTGATGTTTGGGTGTAAATGTTTCATCAGTGTTGTTGATGACCTGTTCAGTTGACATTGTGTTCTGCACACTGCCTCCTGTCCTTCAGTGTCCAGGTATGAAGGGGAAAGTCCAGAAGATTCTGTCCTGGCGGTGGGGAGAGCCACCACCCCCCACGCCAGTGCCCCGCCCCCCTGATCTCCCGTCAGAGGCCCCGGACCCCGCCCCCCTGGCCGGTCGCCCAGAGAGAGAGTTCTTTGTGAAGTGGAGCAACATGTCGTACTGGCACTGCTCCTGGGTCACTGAGCTACAGGTGAAGACACCTGGGCAGGGCGTACGCACACACACACACACACACACACACACACACACACACACACATACATATGCACACACACACACACACACACATTTGTGTCTCTGAGCTACACTGAGCACACTTGAACAGGACCTGCATGCACACACACACCCACACACTTGCATACACGCTCCCGGGTCTCTGAGCTACAGGTGAGTACACCTGGGCAGTTTATGCACACACACACGCACAGACATGCCAGTGAGGGGTTTGAGCAGAATGTTAAACTGAAGGAGTGATCTCTCTTCTTACCAGAGTCTCTTCACTTGTGCTTTTGTGGCATTTGTGAGCACCTGAGGGGATAATCTACAGGCTGTGTGTTATGTGCGCTTGTTGTTTGGTGCTTCAGAGTGTGTTATGTGCGCTTGTTTGGGTGCTTCAGGGTGTGCTGTGTGTTGTGTGTGCTTGTTTGGTGCTTCAGGGTGTGCTGTGTGTTGTGTGTGCTTGTTTGGTGCTTCATGGTGTGTTGTGTGCGCTTGTTTGGTGCTTCAGAGTGTGTTATGTGCGCTTGTTGTTTGGTGCTTCATGGCGGGTTGTCTGTGCTTGTTTGGGTGCTTCAGGGTGTGCTGTGTGTTGTGTGTGCTTGTTTGGTGCTTCAGGGTGTGTTGTGTGTGCTTGTTTGGTGCTTCAGGGTGTGTTGGTGCACTTGTTTGGTGCTTCAGGGTGTGTTGTCTGGTGCTCTCAGCACTCACCCTCGCCTCACCTGCACTCTCCCCCGTAGCTGGAGCTGCACTGCCAGGTGATGTTCCGGAACTACCAGCGGAAGAACGACATGGACGAGCCCCCGCTGCTGGACTTCAGCGCCGAGGTGGAGGCCGACAAGACCGTGAAGAGGAAGAACAAGGACCCGCTCTACGTCAAGCTGGAGGAGCGCTTCTACCGCTTCGGCATCAAGATGGAGTGGCTGATGGTCCATCGGATCCTGAATCACAGGTACTACCAGTGGCAGGCCTGCACACTGACCTACTCTGGCACTCCCTGGCTCTGACCTACTCACTCCCCGCTCTGACCTACTCACTGGCGGCTCTGACTTACTCACTGGCGGCTCTGACTTACTCACTGGCGGCTCTGACTTACTCACTGGCGGCCCTGACTTACTCACTGGCAGCTCTGACCTACACACTGGCGGCCCTGACTTACTCACTGGCGGTTCTGGCCTACACACTCCCGGCTCTGACCTACACACTGGCGGCTCTGACCTACACACTCCCTGGCTCTGACCTACTCACTTGCAGCTCTGGCCTATACAGTCACACCTTCTGGATGCTTGTGCAGATTTCTGCTTGGCCTTAGGAAAGGGAACATGCTGATTGCACATCCTTACTCGATTAGTTACCATTGCAGCAGTGAGCCAAAGCTTGACTTTGAATAATGATACATTTCCCCACCTTGAGCTGTGTCCCTAATCCTGCCCAGATCCTGTAATCTGCACAGAGATTAGTATTAAAAATCAACAACAGGTTTTCAGTGACGTGTTCATAGTGTTATCAGACCTTTGTAGGCAAGGGCATAACTTCAGTATTTGAATTTCTGAATGTTGGAATATTGTGGGGGCTGAAATTCATAGGCAATGAGAATGGCAACCCTCTAGAGGGAGTTAGTGTGAAGAATTGTTAAGTGATCAGTTTTGGTAAAGGGGAAAATACTTCAGACTATTAATTATTGTATCCCAATTTTCTCATCATCATGCAATCCCCCATATGAACACCCCCCCCCCCCCCCCCCCCCCCCCCCATGTACATTAACCACAAAACTACAGGCTGTTTGTATGTGTTGGTTAGTATGACTCCTGTTTGTTGGTTTTTCAATGTAGCAGGAACAAAGGTGTAAAAACGGTACAATACAACCCAAGCGCAGCCTGTTTTAAACTGAATATCCTCCTGCTCCGTTTCGCAGCGTGGATAAGAAGAGCAACGTTCACTACCTGATCAAGTGGAGGGACCTGCCCTACGACCAGGCCTCCTGGGAGAGTGAGGACATGGAGCTGCAGGAATACGACGTCTACAAGCAGCACTACTGGAACCACAGGTGCACAGCCAATCGCGCGGCAGAGTGGGCTCTCTGAGCCAATCACGTGCAAGAGTGGGCTCTCTGAGCCAATCACGTGCAAGAGTGGGCTCTCTGAGCCAATCGCACGCTAAAGAGTGGGCTCTCTGAGCCAATCGCACGCTAAAGAGTGGGCTCTCTGAGCCAATCGCACGCAAGAGTGGGCTCTCTGAGCCAATCGCACGCAAGAGTGGGCTCTCTGAGCCAATCGCACGCAAGAGTGAGCTCTCTGAGCTAATCGCACGCAAAACACCTGATGAAGCCCAGCTGCTGCTGTGGTGTGTGGTTTTACTTCATTTATTTGGGCTTAATTACAGAAGTGATTGCATACAGCAGAGCTGGTTCACTCCTACAGTACAGTTGGGAAACACCCACCCAGCGTACATGTGTAGTCTACAGCTGGAGTTCATAGCTCTATCAGAAACAGCATTACGTCCTGAACCGGGTCTCTGCTGCAGCCCCTTGGTCTGGCTGCATGTTTAAAGGGTCCTTTAAACCAAAAAAAGAAAATGAAGTGTGTTTCCACTTATCCAGAGTACTATATATATCCATCCTGATAGTGTCTCGTCTCAGCGAAACTATTTTCCGTATTTTGCCCCAGAATACTGGTACGCTTCGACAGAAACTGCATGCGTGGACACAGTTGGCGAGTTCTGGCAGTAGAATTAGTTCTGGATTAAATGTAAATTTTTGAGCCCTGTCGATATTTGTTTGTAGCTGTGGCATTATTTTTGGAAAGAGACATTGCTGTTTTTTTGTTTTTTTTGGCGCATTGATTAACAGAAAATAATGATCCATCGAGGTCAATTGTATTACAGTGAACTGCATCTAAATTGTCAGATCTCATTGAAAGTATCTAGATGGATAGATGCTACTCTTTTTGGGTGAACTGCCCCCTTAAGGCTGCAGTGCGGTGCCTCCGTCTCTAACAGGGAGCTGGTGATGGGGGACGAGGGCAAGCCAGGGAAGAAGCTGAAGAAGCTGGGAAAGATGAAGAGGCTGGACAGGCCCCCCACCAACCCCGTCGTGGACGTAAGAGCGCCCCCTGTGTTCATCCGCCACAGCGCGTGCTACAGTCCACACTGTGTTACATTACCTCACATTACATTGCATTGCATTACATGACATTGCATTACATTACTTTGCATTACATTACATGTTATTTGGCTGACGCTTACAGTTGACTAGATTAAGCAGGGGGCAATCCCCCTGGAGCAATGTGGGGTTAAGGGCCTTGCTCAGGGGCCCAACAGCTGTGCAGATGTTATCGTGGCTACACTGGGGATCAAACCACTGACCATGCAGGACCCAGTCATGTACATTAACCACTAAACTACAGGCTGTTTGTATGTGTTGGTTAGTATGACTCTTGGCTTGGTGTTAACCCCCCCCTCCCTCCCTCCAGCCCACCATCAAGTTTGACCGGCAGCCGGACTACCTGGACAGCACAGGGGGCACGCTGCACCCCTACCAGCTGGAGGGGCTCAACTGGCTGCGCTTCTCCTGGGCCCAGGGCACCGACACCATCCTGGCCGACGAGATGGGCCTGGGCAAGACCGTGCAGACCGCCGTGTTCCTCTACTCCCTGTACAAAGAGGTGAGTGAGAGTGTGAGAGTGTGAGAGTGTGAGAGTGTGAGAGTGTGAGAGTGTGAGACTGTGAGACTGTGAGACTGTGTATATGTGTGAAAGAGAATTTGTGTGTGTTTGCCTGTTGGCATGCAAACCTGTATTTACGAAAAGGCTGTTCTGCACACTGTGGAAAATCTGTAACCCTGTGCTTTCAGAACAGGGCTTATTTGTTTACAAGGAGGCTGTGTATCTGGCTATAGTGCCGTCTCCCTGTCCAGTCTGTCTGTCCCTGTCAGTGGGTGTCAGTGGACGGACAGATGGGACGCACAGTAACACTGTCCATCAAAGGGGACGTTTCCTAAGCCGGGACTCTGTCCTAAAGGCAGGACAGCACACAGATCAGCGTGACGATCAGACCGTGTTCTCTTTGGCGATGGTGTGAGGGGGGCGCGTGTGAGTCATTTCTCCATCTCCCCCCAGGGCCACTCCAAGGGGCCGTTCCTGGTGAGCGCCCCCCTGTCCACCATCATCAACTGGGAGCGTGAGTTCGAGCTGTGGGCGCCCGACATGTACGTGGTCACCTACGTGGGGGACAAGGACAGCCGGGCCGTCGTCCGCGAGAACGAGTTCTCCTTCGAGGGCAACGCCATCCGCGGCGGGAAGAAGGCCTCCAGGATGAAGGTGGGGAGGGCTGCTTCGTCTCGTTAGCTTTAGCGCCGCGTACATGCGTACATCAGGGATCCGCAAACTCGCGGGCGGAGACCTGCTGGTTTTTCCACCTGCTTTACCTGGTTCACCTGGAAGTCAGGTGTGAAGATAGTCTGGCCAATCAGTAGCACTAATTACCTGGAGAAAAGAAAACCGAGGCTGGATTTGGATTCGAGGGCTAGAGTTTATTATCCCTAATGTTACTGCATCAGTACGCCACATATCTCATGATCAACATTGCATGAAATGCCATCAATAAGCAATGCAGATGTTTTTCATGAGTCTATGACTACAGCCCTAACGTAAGCTGTATGTACCGTTTGTAGCTGTGTAGGGTGTTTGGGTCAGCGTTTAACGCCTATCTTTGGGCCCTCCCGCTGTGCAGAAAGAAGCCTCCGTGAAGTTCCACGTGCTGCTGACGTCCTACGAGCTCATCACCATCGACATGGCCATCCTGGGCTCCATACAGTGGGCCTGCCTGGTGGTGGACGAGGCCCACAGGCTCAAGAACAACCAGTCCAAGGTGAGCGCAGGCGTCTGGGCGACCTCTTTCCATCCTCTCTCTCTCTCCCCTTTTCTCTTCTCTCTCTTTCTCTCTCCCCCTTTCTCTTCTCTCTCCCCCTTTCTCCTCTCTCTCCCTCCCTTTCCCTTTCTCTCTCTCTCTGCCCCTTTCTTTTCTTTCTCTTCTTCTCTCTCTCCCTCTCTCCCCATTTCTCTCCCTCTCTCTAATGCTCTCCCTCTCGCTCTGCGGCCCACAGTTCTTCAGGGTGCTGAATAACTACCCACTCCAGCACAAGCTGCTGCTGACTGGAACTCCACTGCAGAACAACCTGGAGGAGCTCTTCCACCTGCTCAACTTCCTCACCCCCGAGAGATTCAAGTGAGTGTGTGTCTGTGTGAGAGAGGGTGTGTAGTAGTATATGCGCATTATAATATTTTTGTAGCCTTGGTAATGTCCAGACTAGTGTGAAGGGATCTGAATGTCAAAATTGCAGGCAACTGGCAGGAATGTCAAAATTGCAGGCAAAGCAGATCTATGTCAGCAATAATAGGTAGTTGCAATGTGGACATGAATAAAAGAATAAAAATGTGTGTGCGTGAGAGAGTGTGTGTGTATGCGTGAGAGAGTGAATGTGTGCGTGTGAGAGGGAGGGAGAGAGTGAATGTGTGCGTGTGAGAGGGAGGGAGAGAGTGAATGTGTGCGTGTGAGAGGGAGGGAGGGAGGGAGGGAGAGAGTGAGTGTGAGTGTCCGTGTCCACGGGATTGATTTGTGCCACACAACTGCACTCATGTCACGATGACACCTCGCTCTCCGCCTCTCCTCCCTCAGTAACCTGGAGGGCTTCCTGGAGGAGTTTGCCGACATCGCCAAGGAGGACCAGATCAAGAAGCTGCACGACATGCTGGGGCCCCACATGCTCAGGAGGCTGAAGGCCGACGTCTTCAAGAACATGCCGTCCAAGACGGAGCTGATCGTGCGCGTGGAGCTCAGCCCCATGCAGAAGTGAGCGGGGGGGAGGGCGTGGGAGGGGGAGAGAGGCCGGACGTGGGTCCTGTAGCGTAGTGGTTCAGGTACATGCCTGGGACCCGCAAGGTCCGTGGTTCGATCCCCGGTGTAGCCGCAATAAGATCCGCACAGCCGCTGGGGCCCTTGAGCAAGGCCCTTAACCCTGCATTGCTCCAGGGGAAGATTGTCTCCTGAATCAACTGATAAAAAGCGTCAGCCAAATGGCATGTAATGTAATGTAATGTAATGAGAGGAGAGGAGCGGTGAAAGTCGTCCTCTTGCGTCGTCCCCTCGCGTTTTGTCACCAGGCCTTTCCTGGGCTTGTGTAATGGTGGCTGTCAGACTCTGCCGAGAGGGCGTGTTGTGGTTCCGCTTTTTCTCATGTGGAAATCTTCGTTTTCGATTCCAGGAAGTACTACAAATTCATCCTGACGCGCAACTTCGAGGCCCTGAACACTCGGGGCGGGGGCAACCAGGTGTCTCTGCTCAACGTGGTGATGGACCTCAAGAAGTGCTGCAACCACCCCTACCTCTTCCCCACTGCTGCTATGGTATGAGCCTTTCCACAGGCCCGAATAGGACGGTGGGCAGAACCATGCGGTTGGTGGGGGTGTGTGGGCGGGCGGGAGTCGGGGGGAGCTGCACAAGTAGATCAATAAATGTCCGAAAAATGTATACTTTTAGTAAGGTAACACTCCCTTCCCTTCTCAGTAGACTGAGCGCAGAGAGTAAGTGTTTTCCTGCAGGGGAACCTTGATAACGCTGCCAATTGAATTCCTGTCAAGAGGCGGGAAAGAAGACAAACTGCCCATCAGTACCAGTCTGAGCTTTTCAGTGCGATTATTCATTCCTCAGATGTAACGCCAACGCTAACGTGCTAGCACTGCCCATGCGTGAAAGCAGGGGAAAGACAGTATGGTGGTGCAGTGGATTGCAATGTCGCCTCACAGCAAGAAGGTCCTGGGTTTTGAATCCCAAATGGGCCTTTTCCCTGTGGTGCCTTAAAAGACTTGGGTTAGGCTACTGGGGGGGGGGTCATTAACTGGGCGTTGCTGTAAATGAGAACGTGCGCTCAGCCAACCGACCCTGTATAAATAAAGGTTAAATTTCAGTGGGGAGGGTCACTGTCTCTGGTTTTCCTCGCTGCACTTAGATGAAGTCAGGGGTAAATGAGGAGGGTCACGGTCTCTGGTTTTCAGTGGGTAGGGTCACAGTCTCTGGTTTTCAGTGGGTAGGGTCACAGTGTCTGGTTTTCAGTGGGGAGGGTCACGGTCTCTGGTTTTCCTCGCTGCAGGAGGCTCCGAAGATGCCGAACGGCATGTACGACGGCACCGCCCTGACCAAGGCCTCCGGGAAGCTCATGCTGCTCTTCAAGATGCTGAAGAAGCTGAAGGAGGGAGGACACCGAGTGCTCATCTTCTCCCAGGTGAGCGCCCTCCGCTCGCCATCCACCCTGCCCTGCAGCGCCCTGCGCCCTGCCCTGTCCCATGCGCCTGCACCATGCGCCCTGCACCATACGCCCTGTCCCATGCGCCCTGCACAATGCGCCCTGCCCCATGCGCCCTGCATCATGCGCCCTGCGCCATGCGCCCTGCGCCATGCGGCCGCTTACCACCACTCTACTCGCCATGTACTCGCTCTGCCCTGGCTGCAATTCTGACTCCATATTTACATTTTACATTTTGTCATTTGGCATCAGACGCTTTTAATCCAAAGCGAAGTGTCTAGGTTCTTTACAGGTTAAAGCATCAAATCCATAACTAGTAAAATACACACGAAGGGCTGTTCTAAACAAAAAGACAACAGTCATCGTAATGCAAATTTATAAAAAATATATCGGGCTTCTGTGGTCTCTGGCTCGTCGTCACTCCTCGCACGCCTGCATTGCGAGGGCAGAGACCGCAGACTTGAGGACCCAGCGTGCATGTCTTCTCAGGGCAATAATCTGCCCGTCTGCACAACGATTCTCACTGTCCCCATACTGCCCCCCCCCCCCCCAGATGACCAAGATGCTGGACCTGCTGGAGGACTTCCTGGAGAACGAGGGGTACAAGTACGAGCGGATCGACGGGAGCGTCACCGGCAGCATGAGGCAGGAGGCCATCGACCGCTTCAACGGTGAGACTCGATCGGACCCTGCGGGGAGCGGGGGTTCCTGATTCCCACGGTGCTGTCGCAGCCCGCTGGAGGCCAGGTCAGATTCCTGCTAACCCCCCCTCCCCTTCTCCCCTTCCCCCCTTCTCCCCTTCTCCTCCAGCCCCCGGAGCCATCCAGTTCGTCTTCCTGCTCTCCACCAGGGCGGGGGGTCTGGGGATCAACCTGGCCACCGCCGACACTGTCATCATCTACGACTCTGACTGGAACCCTCACAACGACATCCAGGTAGGCGCTGGTCAACCCCTCCAGGGCCTTTTGTGGAGATAGGTCACGCACAGTTGCACTAAGAATAAGAAGAAGAAATTTGGCTCAAAGACTACTTTAGTCTTGTAAAATCTTGTAGTCTTAAAATCTTATTTTTAGGAAAGTGGGAAATATTAGCTAGTTACTTACTCCTTGACAAGTGAAATTGTCTTACCCCATTGGCAAATCTTCAAATGAAAACTTTCTCCCCTTTTTTTGTCTATTTTGCAAAAGAGTAATACAAATATGACCTTAAGTCTAAATGTAAGACCAAAATACTTTTTAAGATAACTTATTTTTTGGTTTTTGCAGTGTACAGTGTACTCTTGTTTACTCTCAGCTCTCTCTGGTCTCTCTCCTTCTCAGGCCTTCAGCAGAGCTCACCGTATCGGTCAGAACAGGAAGGTGATGATCTATCGATTCGTCACCAAGGCTTCGGTGGAGGAACGAATCACTCAGGTGTGTTATGGTGGTGATGATCATGGTGTGTTATGGTGATGATCATGGTGTGTTATGGTATTGACTATGGTGGAGTGTTATGGTGATGATCATGGTGTGTTATGGTGATGATGATTATGGTGGTGTGTTATGGTGATGATGATAATGGTGATGTGTTATGGTGGCGGTGTATTACGATGATGATTCTGATGATAATTACAAATTACAAATTATATGTGCCTAAATTCCACCACAGGTAGCAAAGAAGAAGATGATGCTGACCCACTTAGTGGTGCGGCCCGGCCTGGGCTCCAAGACCGGCTCCATGTCCAAACAGGAGCTGGACGACATCCTCAAGTTTGGCACCGAGGAGCTCTTCAAGGACGAAATTGCAGAGGGTGAGCGCCCTCGACTTTAAAATGGCCGTCCTCGTCCGTGTCACTGCCCCGCCTTGACCCTCTCCCCCTGCCCCCTCCCAGGAGAGAACAAGGAGGAGGACAGCAGTGTGATCCACTATGACGACAAGGCCATCGACCGGCTGCTCGACCGCAACCAGGACGCCACCGAGGACACGGCCGAGATCCAGAGCATGAACGAGTACCTGAGCTCCTTCAAGGTGGCCCAGTACGTGGTGAAGGACGAGGAGGAGGAGGTGAGTGAGTGAGTGTGTGTGTGTTTGTGTGTGTGTTTGCGTGCATGTGTGCCTGAGTGTGTGTTCACATGCAGTTTCTGTCGAGTTTCTCAATGTAGAAGACTAGCATATTCAGATGAACCGACTCAAGAACACTTGAAGAGGAGTGTCTTGCGCAGATCACGTTTTCACCACCCTTCGCTCTCTCACCTCATTCTCCTGTCCATCCCTGCCTTGTTTCCCTTCCTCTCCTCTCTCATTCTTCCTCTCCTCCTCCACTTTGGTTCCACCATCCTCCTCTCTCCCCGCCCCTGCTCCTCCGGCTGCCGGCGGCCTCGTGCAGGAGGAGGAGGTGCAGAGGGAGATCATTAAGCAGGAGGAAAGCGTGGACCCCGATTACTGGGAGAAGCTGCTGAGGCACCACTACGAGCAGCAGCAGGAGGACCTGGCCCGCCACCTGGGCAAGGGCAAGCGCATCCGCAAGCAGGTCAACTACAACGACGGCTCGCAGGAGGACCGAGGTAGTAGACGGGGTACAGAAGACCATGCGCATTACTACTACTACCTCTGTGTGCATGCCTGCACGTGGCTGTCTGTGTGCCGTGTGTGCCTTTCACACTCAGGGTTAGGTGAATGTTGGTCGTGTGTGTGTGTGTGTCGTGTGAAGGATTCTGGGGCTTTTTGTTTCTTTTAAATGGCAGGCTCCATAGATAACAAAGCCAAGGGGAGGTCGCTTAGTGGGGTGAAAGGTGATGAGGATTTTGGGGGCCCACAGCTGGAGAGGGCCCACAAAAAAATCCAGTAGGATGGGGGACCCAGAGCAATATTCTTTCAGGTGGCCCATTATTCCTAGCTACACCCCTGCAAAATGAAATGTTTTAAGTAAAAGATGACTAGAAGGGCTGGATTCTGCCTAATGACGGCAAACTGTGTCCTGAACTTGGAGAAAAGATGTTAATTGCTTTTTGATTTT